>NW_004567108.1:59625040-59666433 GCF_000260355.1 Condylura cristata | reverse complement strand
TGGACATGGGGGTTTCCGGGAAGTGACCAGTCAGGAGAGCAGGGCCTCATCTTGTAGGGAGACATGCCCAGAAGGGAGGTGCTCTCTGTTCTCCTCTATATGAGGACACAGCAAGAAGGTGGCCCCCGTCAAACACAGCCATGCTGGTACCTTGGTCTCAGACTGTAAGAAATTCCTGTTGTGTAAGCCAACCAGCCTTGGTATTTGCTTTGGCAGCTGGCTGAGACAGCCTTCAAGTTGTAGCTACTGACTTGCTAAATCTGCCACAATGGTTTGTTCTTATATACCAAGAAATGAACAGAGGGAAAGTGAAATGCACCATTATCTGAGAAACCAGATCCCACTGTTCTCTGCTGTTGGCAAGTAAATGTCAACAAATCATATGGTGACTGTAAGTTACTTGTCACCAAAATTACCTGCAGGATGGAGACAATACAGATTCAGTTATTCACATTTAGTTATCATTAAAACACACCTATTTTATGCTAGTAACTGTGCTAAGAACTATGAATACTGCAGCTCCTTGAATAACACCAGTTCATTCAATGTTATTTTGCTATAATGTTGAAATGAGAGAAAAACAATTCTCACCTAGTTGAAAGAAATGCTGTTTCTTTCAAGGTCCTGCTTTTACTCTACATCATTTCCCATATATTCCCAGTTTCCAAGAACCTACTGACATTAGGACTTACTGTATTTTTAATATTCTGGCTTCCCCCAGGTAAAACTCCTGGACATTCATCAATTATGGTGTTCATGCCCATACTTCCTCAAAGGAATGGAAGGAGGTAGTTCTTAGTGCCCAATAATAACCAGTCATCATTTCTGGGGTCAAAGCTGATTGGGCAGGGAGGGGGCCCTGACTTAGAAGCAGCCCAGCCACAAACTGGCACATGCCCTATATGTGTTCTGGCAGGAAAAAATATCTCAGCACTTGCTGTTTAGTAATTACCCAGGACAAGTAGTATGTCCTCTTATGGAAGGTTGTACAAAATAGGATGAGTCAGAAGAGAGAAGAATAAACCAAAAAGGAACAGGTATGCAAAAAACACCTCAATCACATTTCTTCGAGCATCAAACTACCTTCATCTGCAAGGGTCTGTAAATCTGCGTTCTTTAAATCTAGAGTCCTTTGTAGCTCTAATCACTATATTGTCTGGTCATTATAATGAAAACCTCAAATCAGAAGGCAGATATTCTGACTGCATTATTAGCATAGGCATCCTTAAAATAAACCGTTATTTAAGTTACCTGAGTGAATCCCAGTTCCTTGCAAGCAAAACAGTCTATTAAACAAATATGATAGGATAAGAGGGCTCGAAGACAGTGCAAGGGAAGCACAGAGGGAGTAATTAACACTGTTGGAATTTTAAAAGTTGATTTTGAATTTTAGTGCAGAGTACTGGAGAAATCTGCCACATTTCAAAGGTCACTACATCTAAACTGACACATTGAATTATGTAAAATTACATCCTGATTCACTTAAATTTCTTCAAGAGGAGGATTTGGGGGGACAGATGGAGTCAAATATAAAATAAATACTGGAGAGTCCCTTCTCCCTCTCCTAGCCACATCAGTGAGCACAGAAAGGACAGTGAGCACAGCTCCAGCTGTGATAAGACAGCATTTGAGATGGGCCAGCAAGCAATGAAACTAATGCTAACCCTCACCACAAGTGAACTCCAGGGTCGATGGAGGGGGGTAAAAAGATCCTTTCTCTGGCCCTCCCTGGTGGCGCAGTGGATTAAAGTGCAAGCTGGCTGCAGCTGTTTCAGTGCGAGTTCGATCCCCGACTGGAGGTGATCCACACGGCATGACAAACCTCTCCTGACCGGCCCTCTGCCATTAACATGTGACATTTCCTAACAAAGTGATGTACACTAGCGGCCGGTCAAATACTTGGATGGGTGCTAACTTGTTTCTGTTTGGCATAAGCTCCTCAGGGAAAGCAGAATTTGCTGCGCAGATATGTTACCAGGATCCCCACCCCTGTTAGCATGACGCAGGAAAGGTGCCTCATTTATCACACATGAACGCTGTCAGAAAGGCGTAGAGAATTCGGAATTCTAAGCGAGTGCGGGCAAGGACCACAAAATATATCGGTATAAATATTTGCTCTCTAAAGCTTATACCATTTAAAAATTCCTTTTCATTGTTGAGACTCCATAAGCTGAAAAGGCAGGAGGGAAACAAGGCATGGATCTGTAGTACGAAACAAAAAATGTCCCAATGGCTGAATGAGGGTGGGGGTAGCTGGTACCCAAGCTTGTTGCTCCCGCCCCACTAGGTGGTGCCTAAGCTGGCCTGTTCGGTTCTCTTTTAGGCTTGTGAAACACTCTCAGTCCTGATAGGAGAGTGCACAGTTTAGATAAACTGGATTAGAAGAAGAGCGATGGACATAATTCTTTATTAGGCACTAAAAATGGATTGCCATCTGCTATAATAAGCCCAAGAAAAAAGGCGTGCTTATCTCAGTTCCAACCTGACGTCAGTAATTATAGAGAACTCCAGAAGAGAGGTCCTGCTAACCAAAGCAGGGGTTTATGTGGCCTTTGTAGGCTCCTGGATGAATTTATTAGCATTGCAGCCTCACGATTCCCTCTCTGGTAGTACAGTATTTACCCTTATCTTTTGCTTAACACATAAGCAGCAATCAAGACAAAGCCAGGAATGTGTGGCCCTTCACTGCAAGGGAAGGCCTTCCCTGCTTATCTCTTTTAATTATTATTTATAATCTGCAGTTGTTTTCAGGTTAAAATCAAATAACACAAAGTAGAAAAGGCATTCTGCATTTCCTGGGCCCTGGTCTCATTAACCAGATTTCCTTAAAACTCTGGTACTTCAGAGAAGTTTTGCCAAGTGGCTAAATGAAACGCACACAATTACAAAGTGTTATGAATATTTATGATGGTTTAATGATGCGATTTTTTTTTTTTTGCATCCATGAATAACAAAGATTGTAACAAGAACAGATAACGAGATGGGGACAAAACAGTGAAGTGGTTAATACAAGAACTGTTCTTGGAGGGACCCCACTGAGAACAGCAGGAACTGAGGGCCTCTCCTCCTTTACCAGAACCAAGTGCAAAGAAGGGACCCTGGGAGGTAGGTCACTCCCCCTCTCCTTTAATAGATGTCTTCAGCTAAAATAAGACCTTTTAATCTCTACTTTAACTAAACGAATCTCTAAATCATGGTGTTCTCTGGAGGTAAAGGAAGCTCAGAGGGATAGGCACTGTTGTAAAGTGACCTTCACTTCTGAAGGCAGGATTTATTTCAGTCTTTAGGTCACCAGTAGAATTTGCTGCTTTGCCTGTTCTGAGTCACGTGCTAATTAAAAATCACTCGGTGGAGGGTAAGGCCTCCTTTTGGAAACTACTGACTACCTCACAGGCTCCGGACCTTAGTTTGGGGCAGGGATGCCTTCAGCAGAAGTTTATAAAAGGCAAACATTAAAGTTACTATTCCCAACAGTATTTCAGGTATTGAAGGCAATAACTCCCTGTATGACCACACCAGGCTTTGGCACGTAGGATATTCCAAACTGCCTAGTTCTGGTCTCCCAGAGCCAGCTCTGAGAGCATCCTGCCCTTTCATGTGCAGTCCTGGCTGTGACTGTCAAAACACACAGTCACATAAAGGGGTTTAGGCCAGCAGTTCTGGGTTACCTATCATCATGTGAGGGAAATTTTCCCTGATCTTCTAAGGTCATTTGGTCATTCTGTCAGTAATCGTTGAGCTACAACTGTGGCAAATTCTGTGCCACAAAATGTTCTAAATGTGTGTGATACTTCTATAAAGAGACATTGACCTACTGTCAAAAATCATACAAAAATGGTAAGTAGAAGCAGAGTATAAAAAAATAAGCCAAACGAATAAATGATGGATCCATGTTCAAGTCATGGAAACAGGACTTCCGTGTTTATTGCTGTAATAGGCTTGCTTATGTGATAGATGGAAACATTCCAGAAAACCTGCATGAAAATCAAATGACATGTTTAAAGCCCTGAGGAGTGTGTATGTGAGGGTGTGTATGCATAACAGAATCACATGCTGTCTCCTTATGTAGTGACCGTGTTCTGTTACATCTCATTTGTGAACCTGAATTTGGTACACACATGTATGTCTACTTGCAATACACTATGCTTGAAATTGGAAAGCTTTACTACCAAACCATAATATTGTCTAATATTTGTTTAACCCCCTGTGTTGCAAAATTCATGGCCTTGTTCTTAAATCTATTGATGCAAATTTATGGGAAAACAACCCTCATCTGGAAACTCATTTAAAGAGTAAATTAGGTGCTGAGAAAGAATGTCCAATAGGCTCTGATGATTCCTTTCCTTGCTCTCCATCTCTATATTCCTCACCAGTGTTCTCACGCAGACCAACATCCCTGCCTGCCAATTTTATTAAGGCCTGCTGTGCGGGAATTTCCTTTCTCTGCTTTACTAGCTACCAAGACAACCCCATCGACGTGATTTTTCATACATTTTCTTTTCCTGTGTTCTGCATCTCAGTGAAATTTCATCTCCCTGACACACTGTTAAGTGTTTTCCATCTGAAATCACATTCACTTGTAATTTCAAATAAAGTGCAAAGAAGAGGAAGTCACAGAAAGAGAAAGACCAAAGTCCTTCTCCCTCCAATTACTCAGACATTAAGCAAAAGCTACACGGGAGTTGCCTAGTCAAGCAAGACTAACTGAGCACCAATATCTCTGGAATAGTAGATTAGCCTTGGCACGCAACACACCACATTCCACAGCACTTCTCCCTTAATGGAGCATATACATCTGTCTACATATTACAATCTGAGGAATTGATGATAGGTGTTTCATAGAGCAAAACCAGTAATTAGGAACTGGATTACCATAGCATAGATCTGTATTGCTTCCTCAAGGAACTAAAAGCTGAACTGGAGCAATAAGAACTAAAAAAAAAAGCAGAAGAGACAAATGAAGATGGTGGAAAGCTTAACAGAAAGGGGACTAAGAAGTGATCCTGGAAAAAATGTCCCTACTATGCCACTTTGTTGGCAGAAAAAAGTTTAAAGTCTCTAAAGAAATGAATAATCTTTTTTCTTAAATCATACAAAACCAAAATGTTTAATTACTCCCCAAAATGAGATCTATGTAGAAAAACTGGAAATCTAGTGTATCAGGAATCCCAACAACATATTCATGCACCATGCCCAGTAATAGTTGACAGTATAAAAATATCACTATGTTAGGACAAACAGCAGGACCCTGGACCTGACCTTGCTTCTGAGTAGAACACCCTGGTTGTGCTTGATCAGTACTGAAGTTCCATCTTTGCATTGTGCCAAGAGCTGTGTATAATGCTGAGCTGGATATGAGTTGTATTAACAAAGATTTGATGTCTAAATCCATAAATAAAAGATCCATGAGGGAGATTTCAGGAAATTACCCAATTAAAATATATTGTATGATGTCAGAAATCAGATGGAAGGAAGATTTCTTACTCCTTTTACCTCAGTTTATAATGCAGTAGTAGAAGAGGTTGTGGGGATCACACAGGGGAAAAGAATAGAAAACCCAAAGTAAAAATGATCTGTACGGCAATATCAGTTCTAGTCTATGTCAACTATTTCCATTGGATAGATATATAATTAATTCTGAATGGTAGTCTATCGTGAAATACAAGTATTAAGGTCATGGAAGAAGCAGACCTAGACCAAGAATCCATATTGAAAATGTTCACACAGTTTAAAAGGAAAGTTTATCAACCAAACAAAGCAGCACTAAGTAGTACATTCATGATTAACTGACTTCAATCTGATCATGGTTCAGATCTGATCATGAACCCCCAGGAGATGGTCCAGCTCTAAAATAAAGATAACTGGTGGAATCGACAGAAATCACAAGAGAAGGTTCAGAATGACAAACACTTTGTCAATCCCCACAAAGTTCTTTGGTTGTATCTGAGCTTTGGTCTTCCTAAAAATCACTAGTGAGCTGTTCATTTTGCTTAGCTTCTTGGTATGATTTAACATATCACTGGCATTAGAATCAGTAAAACATGAGTTTGAATTCTGTTCAGGCCATTCACTCAAGGAAAAACTCCACCTCTTTATCTAAAAAAGCACTGATACTTCATCCATGACACCTCTCTTAGATGCAGTTATTAGAAGTTATATAAAATATTGTATGTTAACTAATGGAAACATTACAGGTGATATTGTGCTTATCTTGGTGACTGACTCATGACAAATGCCCAGGAATTACTGCCACAAAACCATTTGAGACAATACCTAGGAAATATTTGAACATATATTTATATACTCTTACTTTGTCTTTTAGCGCTTTTATTCCTGTTTTCTCTTTCCAATCCTGTCTTTTTTCCTTAATCTAAGGATACATTCATGTAGTTTTTGTGAATTCTACTGTGATCTCTATTGCTTGTCATACTCCCTAAGTACTGAGCAAATGATAAAAATGTTCTTGTCTGACAAATTCAGAAAGGTATGAGCTGACAGTTTTCTAAAAAGAACTTAGAATGTATTCCTCCAAATGAGAGTCTCTTGCTTTCAGTCTTGCTTTCAAACAGTCCTCTGGAGGCCTTTCACATAATCCCAACATTGCTACTTTTGTTTAAAAATTATTCTACCCCCTCTCCCTTTCTAACAGCTTTAAGAACATTTTCTGTGTCCCAGCGATGAGGAATGTTTGTGCCTTGAAGGTACATTTAATTTTGAGAAATAGCCAAGAGTCCTCAAAGCCAAGCTGATAAGCATACAGGTTAGCAAATCTGGGTAGTATGATTTTTTAAGCAAAATTGAGATGAAATTTGTAAAGCATCAATAGAACCTCTTGCCTGTATTCTAAACATTTCTAACAGTCCAAAGATTTTTTCCCAATAAATTCTGTATATCTAGAATCAATAATTGGTTTATAAAGTTATTTCTTTGAAGGACAACTACTTTGGATGTTTAAGTTCTTCTGAGTTTGTTAAAAATACACATGCACACACAACTGGTCATCATTTTATAGTCACTCCTTATAGATCCAAAGATGGTGACATTCTCAGATTTGTAATGTACCAAGTAATGAAAAATGTGTGAAAAATGTAGCAATTAGGAATGCTTGCTATGGAGTAGATCAGACTTATTTTCATCATATCAAGATGGGTATTCTATATGTTGTGTGAAAGTACATATGACCTAATGGTCTAGAAACTAGTTACTAACACTTGCTGGTATGTGAAGGTAAACAGAACATGGTCAAGTTATGTCACTGGACAATTTACAACCAAAATCTTCTGTTAAACATTTGTTTCCTAGTACAGTGAAAATTCTCTGTAATCATGAGCATCTTAAAGTTGTACAGGATAGCATATCTAGTGACCGTGCAAAAGAAAGAAAAGAAATGTAGCTTCTATAGCTTCTAGTTCATGGATCCTGAATCCACCTACAGTATGTCTACCTCCTATAGACATACTTAATTTACAGCTACATATGGAAATATTTTCTCTGATTTAAAAAAAAAAAAACACAGCCGAGTGACTGACACACTAGAGAGCAAGAAAACACACACACACACACACACACACACATCAAAAACAGAAGAGGCTGGGACAAAATCTCAGCATATAACTCTACCCCTGGCACAATGACCTGCAATCAGGAAGAAACTGAAACTCTGACCTTTCCTAAGAAGTCAGGGCTTTAAAACCCACATCTGGTATCTCAACTCTTAAGACCTGCTCCTGAGAGACATGACACCAGAATATCTTGTTGTAAATCTAATGGGACAGTGTACAGAGAGTTATAGGATACTGTGAACCAAAGATATGCAAGGCAGCTGACTGAAAAATTCCCAGACTTTTGAGAAAACATGCTTCCTTGCATATATTAATGTATTGGCCTTCTACTTTAGCATCCACAGATTAGATGTTCTCCAGAGATGGAGACCACCAGGTGCCAACTTTGTGCTCATTCCCTGTATTTATCCAGTTCACCTTTATATACCAGAAAGTAGCTTCAATCAAAGTTTTATATCCCAATTTTTGTGACTTCTTCCCAGGGAACATTTCAAGATTGCTTGACTCTGGTTGCAGGAGGGCTTATACTTGTAAGAACAATGTGTCTTTAATCAAAGGAGAATGAGTTCTTAACTAAACCACCCCAAGGTTATAGCACAGAAGTAAAAGAGTGAGGATTCCCGTTTGTCTCTGCAAGAGGCTTACTAGTCTATCATAGTTACATCTGGAGGGGTGGACACTCATTACAAATACATTTAGGGCCCTCCCTTGTGGTGCATAGGGTTAAGACGCAACAGTGCAAGCAAGCAGCATCAGCTTCAGTGCGAGTTGGATCCTCTGCCCTGGAGGTGACCCACATGGTGTGTCAGACCACTCCTGACTTGCCCACTGCTCCCCTCAGCAGTGTACTTCATCAGTTTGCCTGTTCTGCTCCCCATTTTGTCTCTGGTGAAACCTCTCACTTTCCCTGCACCTCTGGCTGGACCCCAGTTCTGTATGAATAAATAAATAAATCTTAAAAAAAATACATTTAAGAGCACTTGTAATTTCTTCAGGACTCAAAGGGCAGGTGCTAACTTTATACTCTCTCTCTCTCTCTCTCTCTGCCATGTTCCAGAGAGCTGATACTTCCCAAAGATCCACATGCACCTTGTGCTCCTGTTTTTACATCTGATTTTGTGGCTGCCAACCACAAGCTCCCCTTGAATTCTTGACTCTGGTGGGTAGTGGGACCTATATTCACTAGTGCCACATGACGGTACTAAACAAACAACAATTCTTAGCTGGCAATTTCCCCCATGGTTTATTATAGAGAAGGAGCAGAAATGATCTCCTGTTTCCTCTGAAAGAAGGAATATTTGCATACTTTAAAACAAGGCATATTTGTGTGCTTTAAAGCTGCATGTTGAGGGTCTGTTTTATGGTAAACCTAAAGTCTAGGTACTGACTGAAATTTTTACCTTTGGGACACAGATAGGTGTTGTTATAACCTCAAGTACAGAAAGCAATAAAAAATAAAATAGGTTGACTGGACAATCACAAAGGTTTTAGAGAAAACCAAGAGCTAGGGCAGAATTGAAGGATAGTTGCCTCTCATATGCAAGGTCACTCCTTCCAGGCTTGGACAAGTAGAAACTTTATCTAATACAACAAAACCAACATAAAGATTTAAGGAAAATTAATAGGGATTCTATTCCCCCCAAAAAAAGAAATAAGAAACTTACAAAAAGTCATTAGTGAAACTGAGATAAATGTCCAAAGTAAGTAATAAAAATGCTCACTGAAAGAATGGCTGAATGAAGTAAGAATTTCAACAAGGAGGTAGAATAGTTAAGATAACATCAAATAGAAGACACAGAAATGAGGACTATAATAACCAAAACACAAAGTACAATAGAGGAGTTCAACAGCAAACAATATGAAGCAGATTAGTAATCTCAAAGAGAAGGTAGTGTAACTCATTCAATCAAAGCAGTAAAGGAAAAAAAAATGGTGAAAAACCAGCATTTTAAGTGATTTTGGAACATCATCAAGTGACCAATATTTGCATTATAGGATTCATAGGAAAGGTGATAAACAGCATTTATTTGAAAAAGTAATGACTGAAACTTACCTATCTCTGGGAAGCTAAGAGACAACTGGGCTCAGGAGGCCCAGAGAGAAAAGATGAACCCAAGGAAATCCACATTAGAAACAATATGATTAAAATGTTGTAAGTTTTGTATAAAGAGAGAATCTTAAAAGGGGTAAGATAAAAACAACTTGATACCTAAAAGTAAATACCCCATAAATCTATCAGAGGAATTTTCAGCACAAGCGATTTAGGTAGAAGGCAGAAAAATAGTCTATTTAAAGTGCTGAAGTGAAAACAAAACAAAAACAAATATCCAATCAAGAGTATTTTATCTAGCAAGTTTATATTTCAGTTTTGAGGAGAAAAGCAAAAATGAAAGAAATTCATCACCTATAAACTGATCTCACAATAAGTGTTAAAAAAAAAAACTTCCCTGAGCTTAAAATCACAAGCATTTTATGATCAAAAAGGGCCTATGACAGGGTAAAAAAATCACTAGTAAAGATAAATATATAGTAAATGTAATAGGTTATATGCTTATAAAACAAGTAGTAAGGTTAAATTACAAGAATAAAATTAACTATACTACAATAACTAGTTAAAGAATACGAAGAATAAAAATACAAAACTAGAGATCAAGATAATTAGAAAGGAATATAAACATAATAAAGAAGAAAATTATGCAACCACAGGAAAAGGAGAAGGGCTAGAATATAATTATACAAATCTATCAGAAAAGTCAATTAAACAGCATTGATTTTAGCTTTTAATAATTACCTTAAATGTAAATTAAAACAATTAAAGTGCCCATTTGAGACAGAATAGATAAAAAGTCTCCTCTGTAGGCTGTCTACAGGAGACTCACTTTAGATGGGCAGAATGGACAAAGATATTCCATGCAAATGAAAATGACAAAAATACAGAAACTAAAACAAAACCTTGTATAGCCAAATTACATCAAACAAAATAGACTTTAACACAAACTAATCAGAATGCAAACTAATGCCTGAAAGTCATATAAGAAAAAAATAGGAAGTATACTCACTGACATTTACCTTAGTATATTTTAAAATCCCAAAGAGAAGGCAAACAAAAGCAAAAATGTAAATAGAACTACATCAAACTAAAAAACTCTACATGTAAGGAAATCATTAGCAAAATAAAACATGAAATCTACTGAATGGGAAGAAATTTGCCAATAATGTATTTTGGGTGTTACCCAACATACATCTCAACAATGAAACACAATGCATGTGTCAATGAAGAAATCCAGAAATAAAATATGTTGAGACAAATGGAAATGAAACAACAACATATCAAAGCTAGAAAGATGCAGAAAAAGCAGTTCATAAGGGTATTCATAGTGATAAGTGCCTACATCAAGTAACAAGAATGATCTCTAAAATTGAGCCTTACTTTATATCTTATGGGAATTTAAAAAGACCAATAACAGACCAAAGTTAAAAGGCGATTAACAAAGATCCAAATGGAAATCAATGAAATTGAGAGAAGTACAATAAAAAAAAATACTAAATGTAAGAGCTGGTTTCTTGAAGAGAAACAAAATCGGTAAGGTTTTAGCTATACACACCAAGAAAAAGAAGGTCAAGAATTCAAGAAATAAAATAGAAATGCCAGAGGAGATGTTATAAATGTAAACACAGCAGAGGTAAACACATAGGTGCGAGAACTCACAAGAGACTCCTAGGGAAAACTATTATGTCAAAAATTTGGACAAACTAGATGATTTGCATATAGTCCTAGCAGCATACAATCTGCTAATACTGAATCATGAAGAAATAAATGATCTAAACAAATTTATTTCTAGCAGATTAGATCAATAATAAAAAAAAATCACAAAACATAAATGTACTGGATCAACAACCTCATTAGTATATTCTATCAAAAATATAAAGAAAAACTAATACCAATTTCTTTTGAATTAAAAAAAGAAAACAGAAGAAAAAGAAATACAACTTACTTTATAAGGCCTGTATTACTCTGGTAAAAAGAACAGACACGTATTATATAGAAAAAGAAAATTACAGGCTAATATCCCTTATGAATATGGAAGCAAAATTCCTCAGTAAAATATCACCCCAAAATTCAACAATACATTAAAAGGATCATAGACCATCATTAGTATGATTAATTCAAAGATGCAAGGATGGTTCACTATCTGCAAGTCAATCAATACCATAAATCAGAACAAAAAGGCAAAAATCATATGATCACATCAAAAGATACTTTTCAAGCACTTGGCAAAATTTAATATTTATTTATGATAAAAATGCTCAACAACATTAGAGAAGAGAACATCCTGAACCTAATAAAAACCATGTCTCACAAGCTTACAGAGTGTATTTTTTTTTTAAAGATTTATTTATTTATACAGAACCGGGGTACAGGCCAGAGATGCGGAGGGTGAGAGGATTCACCAGAGACAGAGTGGGGAGCAGAACAGGCAGATCGACGAAGTACACTGCTGAGGGGAGCAGCGGGCGGGCCAGGGGAGGTCCGCCACGCCACGTGGTCACCTCTGGGGCAGGCGGGAATCGAACCCATGCGGAAGTGGCTCTAGATTCTCAGTGCTGTGCTCCAACCCGCTGCGCCACCAGGGAGGGCCCTGGTGTATTTTCAATGGTAAAATGCTAAAATCTTTTAAGATCAACTATATAAAAAAATTATGTTCTTGCCACATTCATTCTGTATAGGAGTCTGAACAATTAGGCAAAAAATAAAGATGTGCAAATTGGAAAAGATATCTATCAAATTGTGACTTTTGTAGCTGACATGATATTACATAAAAAGTGCACCCAAGATAGGTACATTCAAAAATGTTAAAATCAGTCAATGAATTTGGTAAAATTCATGATATAAAAATCAATATACAGAATGTGTTTCATTGTTATACCTTAATAATGAATTATCAATAAGAGCTATTCAGAAGGCATTCCATCTTCAGTTGCATCAGAAACAATGCCTGAAAGAAGTTGACCAGGTAGCAGCAGAGAAAAGATACTGCATTTGCCTTCTCCATATACTCATAAATGATTTACAGAGAAACAAAGTCAAATCCCTTCCAAGGGAAAAACAAATGACCACTTGGAGCAACAGCATGGTGGAAGGGGCAGGGAAAATGCCCAAAGGACTGTTTATAGTGATACTCGGGCAGCGCAAACCTCAGTAGTGAGGGCAGTTTCTGTAAAGAACCCTCTGAGGGTATTGATTTGGGTACATGCCAACATCAGTGATTCTTAAAATTGCAATGGATATGGCAGTGCATACATTAGCTCCCGGATTGGACAGCTGCAGTGTTGGAGGGCAGAAGTGGTGGGAGTGTAGAGTGTGAATTAGTGGCTTGAGTGTAAGCTTTCATAGAGAACAGTTGGAGCCTGAATCAGCAGGGAGAAACAGGGTGGAACACCTAGGTCTCCTCATAGAAGAGATTACTACTCAAAGTCCAACCTGGGATATTTAAGACAACTGCCGCCCTTCACCCCCAGGATTAAAGCCAAATCAACAAAGGAACACTTGAATAAACTAAAGCTCAAGCATTGACCAATAACAGGAGCAAACATGCCGGGACAAGACTCTGTGCTTGAAAATAAAAGAAAATATGTACCAGCTGTGACCTCATATCAACTACAGTTCATGCCTAGCACTACATTTAGCGCGTAAAAATAAACTAGACTGGAAGCAGATATTAAGGCTGAGGAACTGGTCTAGAGGAAGGGATCACTATGAATCTCCATGAGACAACTGTTACTGCAACAGAAAGCTTGAAAACTAGAGTTTATTATACTGGAGGCATAAATATTAGAAGCAAAAAGGGACTGGAAGGAGATATTAAAATTACTTCAAAAGACTTCCAGTCAGAATCCTTTATTAGCAAGAATGGCATTCAAGACAAAAGAATAAAGAACTGCCGAACATGATTTAAGAAGATAGAAAACAACAACAGTAAGGAAAAAATTAGAGCTAAATTAGAAATATTGGAGCTAAAAAAAAAAAAAAACTATTCTGAATTTTTAAAAAATACAGTAGAAGCCCCAAGAGCAGAATAACAGAAGCATTAGAGAGAATTAATGAGCTTGAAAACACAATGTTGGTGAACACACAAATAGAACATTAAAGAGGAGAAAATAAACGCAACAACTTGAAAATAGTGTAAGACCCTTCTGAGATCACATTAGGATAAATAACCTCTGTATCACAAGGATCCCAGAAGGAGATGAGAAAGGGAGAGAGAAATGTATATAAAATTTGTTTTAAAAAAATCACTGAAAATCATCTAAATCTGGGAAATGAATCTATAGTTGTGATCCAAAAGTTACAAAGAGTTCCAAACACAATAACACCAGACAGATACACTGCAAGACACATTATAAAAAAGATGTTGAAAAGTGATAAGGGCAATATTAAAAAATGATAATAGAAAAAAAAAGACATTATAAGGGAATATGAATCAGAATGTCATTGAACTTTTTGGTAGCAATATTAGAAGCAAAAAGAAAGTGGAAGTAGATTTTAAAATTACTTAAAGTAAAAGACTTCGAGGTAGTATCCTTTACCAGCAAGAATGGCATTCAAGACAAAAGAAAGAATAAGGAACTTCACTGAAAAGCAAAGAAATTTACCATTACCAAGCAGCACATTGAGAAATTCTAAAGGGACTATTATGAAGCAGCAGAACAACAAATATAGAGGCAACCTAAATCATTGAACAAAGTGGGAGAGGTGCAGGAGAATAACAATGTGGACCATAAGAATGAGTCAGATTCTTGACCATCCAACGAGGCAAAGAATTAGTCCATAGTATACTAAACTTAGTAGAGCTCCAAATAAAAATTAATAGAAGTAACACATAAGACAACTATGGAATTTAGACCAAAAAAATAAAGCATCAAAATTTTTTTAAAAAAGATAAAACCACCCCCCAAAACAGAATACAACAATAACAAAAGAAAATCCCAAGACATAGACATAGTGAGAAAATCAACCTACTTGTAAATTCACCTGTTGAGAAATGTCATGGCTGAATTGATTTTTTAAAAAGTCCAGTTTTTTTTTGTTTTTTTTTTTGTTTTTTGTTTTTTTTAACAGCAAACCCATCTTATCGAGAAAGAGAATCACAGACTTAGAGAAATGGAGTGAAACAGTTATACATAGCAACCAAAAAATCGGGGTCAGTTACATATGATAACAAACTTCCAATTAAGAAAGACAATAAGAAACAGAAGCAAGAGTGAGAGAGACTATCTTAATTTAATGATCTCATATTACAAGAATAAAGAACATTCATAAATATATATTCATCAGGTGATGGAACACTGAAATATCTAAGCCATTGTATAACAGAAACAAAGATGTTCATAACAATAAACTAATACTAGGAATATTATTATCCCACTTAAAATAATGGACAGATCAACAAGCCCATATGAACAATGACCTTATTGAACAACTAAACCAAACAGATAGGCCTACTAACCATCTACAGCACACCCAACCCAAGAAATGTTACATAAATATTTTTCCAAAATTCACAGAACATTTTCAAGAGTAAAATATATGTCAGGGTACACATCAATTGTCAGAAAAACTATAAAGACCAAATAACACTGAGAACTTAGTCTGATCATAATGTCATTGTTAGGAATCAGCTGTACGGGAAAAAAGGGAAAATATGGAAACTAAACAACATGCTTAATAACAATTGGATAAAAGAGGAAATCAGAGCTGAAACTAAAAAAAAAAACAAAAACTTTGAGGTGACTGAAAATGATAATACACACTACCAGACTCTATGGGACACAAGTCTTATGGTAGAAGATGATTGCAGTACAGGCACTCAATAAGACATAAGAAAAACCTTAGCACTTAAGAAGAGAATCTTCTGAAATTTATCTTAAGTATCTGAATACTTAATACACAAGGAAAATTAAGTCAGTATTTAAAATGATTTGAAAAAGTGGAGTAAACAAGACCCAAATTTAAAAGGGAAGAAATAAAAATAAGACCCAAGTATACAAATAAATAAAAAATAATCAGTGAACTGAACTTGGTTTTTCAAGAAGAAAAACAAAATAG
Source organism: Condylura cristata (assembly GCF_000260355.1). Lineage (NCBI taxonomy): Eukaryota > Metazoa > Chordata > Mammalia > Eulipotyphla > Talpidae > Condylura > Condylura cristata. The sequence goes on along the minus strand of NW_004567108.1, from coordinate 59,650,764 downwards.
ACAAACCTTTAGCAAGGCTAGCAAAAATGTGAAAACATTATAAACAAAAACACAAATAAAGTAGGAGATCACTACAGCTAATGCAGAGATAAATTTTAAAGATTTTGTTTATTTATGCATACAAGAATTGGGGTGCAGCCCAGAAGTGTGGGGGATGAGAGTAGTTACCAGAGAGAGTGGAGAGCAGAGCAGGTGGATCTACTGAAATACACTCTTGAGGGGAGCAGCAGGTGGGCCAGGAGAGGTCTGCTGTGTCATCTGGGTTAACTCCCTAGTGGGGGATTGAACTTGTGCTGCGGGGGCTGCTGATAGCTTCATAATGCTGAGACTTTGCACCACAATGGAGACCCATAGCTCAGACATACAAAAGATCATAAGAGATCACTATCAACAACTCTATGCTGAAAAATTCAATAACTTTGACAACATTGTCAAATTTCTTGATTAATATGATTTATGAAGACTAACTCATCAAAAGATGAGTTAATCTAACCAACAAGTATGGAATTGAAATGGTAATTTAAAAAATCTTTCAGAAACCAAAACCCAGGATCAGAAGGCCATATAAATGAATTTTATCAAACTTTAAACGAAGAAATAATACTTGCTAAAACTATTATTAAATATTTGAGAAGGAATGCTCTCTTCTATATTTTATGATGCTATCATTACCCTAATACTGAAATCAAGCAAATGTTGCATAAGAAAATAGTTATATGTGAATATCCCTGGTGGACATCAATGCATCAACTGTCACCCAAATATTAGTAAATCAGATTCAACAGTCTATCACCGGGATTTTACAACATGATTAAGGGATGCAAGAATGTTTTAATATACATAAATCAGCTAGTGTAATACATCATAACAAAAGTAAAGATAAAAATCAAATAATATCAATAGATTTAGAGAAAGCACTTTGAATTCTGAATAAGTTGGAATAGAAGTGCATGCTCTCTCTCTTTCTCTACATATATATCTGTGTACACACACACACACACACACACACACAAACCCATAAATCACAAACCAACAGTCAAAGAGTACTCAATTTTAAAATACTGAAACTTTCTTTTTTGGTCAGGAGCAAGAGTAATTTAAGACTCAAGTTTTTGACTAGAGTTATCACACATCCACAAAAATTAAAGACAATCCAAGTTAGAAAAGAAATGAAGCTATCAATATTTGCAAATGATACATTATTTATAGAAAATCCTAAAGATCCATTAAAATGTTAATAAAAACAATAGATGAATATATAGTAGCAGAGAGATGGATAATGAAATCAAAAAACAAATCGATAGCCTTTTTATGTATACAAAGAAAAAGCAAATGAAATTAATAGCCTCAATTTTCTCAAAAAAGAATGAAATATTCATAATTAGCCTAAGAAGGTAAAGATCTTTACTACAGGAACTTAAAGGCTTTATTAAATGACTGAAATAGAAGCATGAGACAATACAAGGACACCCCATTCTCATGATGAGGAGAATCAATAGACAAAGTGACTATCCTGAGTAAAGTGATATAGAAACAACACAATTCTCATCAAAATATTAGCAATATTTTACAAAGAAATTGAATACAGTATTGAAATTTATATGGAACAACTAAATGCTTAGAATTGCAAAAGTTACCATGAAAATAAAGGAGAAAATTGGAGGTATCATGTTTACCTTACTTCAGACTTTTATAAATCAATTGTGCTATCAACAATATGGTATAGGCACACAAAAAAGATAAATGGATCACTTGAATAAAATCAAAACCCCAGAAATAAATCCGCACTAGTATCAGCACTAATGTATGATAAAGCAATTATGCCCATAAAGTGGAGAAAGGACAGTATTTAATATATGGTGATGGGAAAGTTGGAAAGCCACATATAAAAGAATTAAGTTGAATCACTCAGTAGCCCTATACATGAACATAAACTTCAAATGGATTAAAGATTTAGCTACAACACTTGCAACAATAAAATACATAGAAGACAACAGGATATCAATGACAGTATTGTCGGGGTCTTCACCCCTATGGCAAGGAACTAAAAACAAAAATCAATTGGATCACCTCGAGTTAAAAAGCTTCTATACAGCAAAAACAAAAACAAAAATTATTAAAAAGACTCCTAGTTGAATGGGTGAAAATATTTACACAATATATAACTGGGAAGGTAGTAAGGGATTAATATTCAAGATGTATTAAAAATTCACACAATTCTCTCCCTCCCAGGTGGTACAGGTTGGAAGGCAGCACTGCAGACCTGGTGGTGGCTGCTCCCAGCCCCACAAGTGACCCACATGGCGAGGCAGGCCTCTCCTGACCAGCCCACTCCTCCCCTCAGCAGTGTACTCCATGGATCTGCCTATTCTGCTTTCCACTCTGCCTCTGATGAATTCTCTCACTGGCTCCTGCATCTCTGGCCTGTACCCCAATTCTGTATGCATAAATAAATAAAATCTTAAAACAAAAAAACTCACAATTCCGCAACAAAAAACAAATAACCCAACTAACAAATGGGTAGCAGATATGTATGGACAATTCAAAGAAGATATCCTTAGACATACAAAAAATTTTTCCATCATTGCTTCCTATAAGAGAGATGCTGGTTAAAACCACAATTTGATACCATTTGACACCCATGCCACATTAAAAGGATTTCGAGCAACACGTTATAGAGAGGAATCAGAAAAAGGAATGCCACTATGCCAGTGGTGGGACCATAAACTGGTGCAACTCTCATGGAAAGCAGTCTGGGTTTACTTAAAACAACAAAAAAACTAAACTAAAACTAGGACACTTCCTGGTGGCACAGCAGTTTAAAGCACAGCACTAAGAAGCTAAAGCCACTTCAGCATGAGTTCGATCCCCAGCTCCGGAGGTGAACACATGGCATGCAGAGCTCTCCTGACCCACCCGCTGCTCCCCTCAGCAGTGTACCAAATCAGTCTGCTTGTTCTGCTCCCCACTCTGTCTCTGGTGAATCCTCTCACCACCCCTGTACCTCTGGCCTGTACTCCAGTTCTGTATGCAGAAATAAATCTTAAAAATAAAAATCAAAAACTAAAACTAAAAATACCATACAACCCAGCAATCCTACTCTTGGCCACATATCTTAAGAATATGAAATCATTAATACAAACTCATGTTCCACACTTTTCATAGCAGCACTGTTTACCATAGGTAGGAGACAGAAGCAGCCTAAACGTCCCTTGATGGTGAATTGTAAATCATAGTATAGCTATACCCTGGGGTACTGATTAGCCATAAAAGGCTGAAATATAGCCATTTTCAACAACATAGAGGGAGTTTGAGAGAATTATATGGAGTAAACCAAGTGAGAATGGTAAGATTATATATAGTGCACACAATTTGTAATGTAAAACACTTAAAAAAAAAAAAAAACAAGTGGACATTAATACTGTAAGATCCAGGAGGCTGGGTTGAAGAGGACAAAGGTGAATAAGAGATGGTGGTGGGGGAAAAAAATGAAACAGTTTCAAAGAAATGGAAAGACATCTCATGCTCAATTAACCCCACCCAGCAGGGACTAATTATAGATATTATTATGTGCCAAGTCTGTCTCTCACATTGTCTAGCTTAGCTTCATAACCTTTTGGAAGCAAGGGAAAGGAGCCTTCTAGGAGATGTCCTACTTCCTAAGCAGTAGAGCAAGACCTTGAAGCCAGCTGTGTGTGAATATAAACCCAGACTATCTGGAGGCCCTGAGAACTCCCTAGGTGGAGCAAAGACCATGATTTGATCCTAAAGAGATCGTAAAAGAGAAAATGGTATTAGGACACATTATTGTGTCAGACACAATCAAGAATTCCAGGTCACTAGTGATGCACTTCGTGGACTTGAATATGAATGACATCACTTTGTTCCTTCATGTAACCAACCTATGCATTTTCTTGCAGCCTTGACCTGGCTTTCCACTGAGTTTATCATTTAGCACCTCAATAATACCACTTTTCTAGAATAAGCAGGGAAAGGAAAAATGTTATTGCCTTAGGTGTTTATCCCTAATGCTCTCTAATTTGTACCAACACACTAGAATATTAAGACAATGTCCTCGACACTTCCTTTAAGAAACAAGAATTCCTTCTTTTTTTCTTATATGAGCTATAATTTCCTTCTCTGTGTATCTGTATACAAGCCCAGAGTTTGGGACTATTTGAAATGTATTTAATTTATTCATTTACTTTCATATGTGTGTGCAGCTCTATTGACTATTTAAATGGGGATTTTTTAAAGCTGAATATTGGTATGTAATTTGGGCATTTCACCAAATTCCTTTTGTTGTTATCTTTGTCCCATTTCTGTGAAAATTTAGGGTTGCCTAGTCATGAAAGACTAATGAGCAATAAATATGCTCAATCAGCTAGCTCAATAGAGAAAACAAAAAATGAACTACATGATTCATTTCATATATTAGCTGCAATTCAGGGCCATGAAATGATAATGTTTTTTAAAAAAAAAGTGATAGAAAGGGCTAGCTGAGAAGATTGAATGTGACATAATTGAAGTAGGTAGATATCTCACAGGGAGTGCGAATAGTAAGAAGTAGAGCAGAAACTTCTAATCACCTATCCAATAATCATTCTTGCCTTTTCTCTTAATGCCAAAATACTTCATTTCTTTAGGGCAGAGAAATTCCAAAGCAAATAGCTATAGTTCATAAGATGTAAACAAATGCTGTTTGGGGAAGTGAGGAAATACCAGAATAGGGGACAGTAAGAATTGAGTCACACCATTGCATTCTCTCCTGTGCTTTTTCCTGCTGGATGTGGATCGATCAACATCACCCATCTGAGACCACAAGTCAAGCTTTAGATGAAAACTATGCTTTGAGGATAAAAAAGGCAGAAAATTAGAAGAAACTACATCCTGAGACTATGGCACTCCCAAAGCTCTGGATACCTATCACTGTACTTCCTCATGCAAAAGAAACCCACTTCCTCAAGGCCTTGTTGTTTCAAGCCTCTGTTCCTAGTAGACAAGTGCAACTCTATAGATTGTATCCTGATACCTAGAGTAAAACACTACTATTTCAATTTGGAGAGGTCTTGTTTATCTTAAACTTTGATTTCTTTTGAAATGCAAAGTCTCCTTCAAATCAATGACTGATTTTATAGTCATTTCTGTGCAGAAAGCTTTAACAAAGAGAGCAAAAGTAGAGATTTAAAAGGTTTCAGATGGGACAACAAAAGTGTGTGGAGGTGTCATGAAGGGCACACAAACAGATAACTAAAAGGTAGGTAATTAAGTATTTCCTCATTTTTTAAAAATAGTATTTTAAGAGTCACACTTTTTCAAAAATATTTACTTACTTAAGCATACAGAACTGTGTTATAGGCCAGAGGTGCAGGGGCAGTGAGAGGATACACCAGAGACAGAGTGGGGGGCAGAACAGACAGATCAACAAAGTACACTGCTGAGGGGGACGGTGGGTGGTCAGGAGAGGTCTGCCTCGCCATGTGGATCACCTCCAGGCCAGGGATTGAACTCACACTGAAGCAGCTGTGACTAGCTTGCAGTGCTGCATCCTAACCCATTATGCCACCAGGGAGGGCCAGTATTTCCTCATTTTAATAAAATTTGAGAAGCAATCAAGAGACTTTCCATTGACATATTTGAAAGATTTTTAAACAAAGGAAGACATTTTGAATCACACCAGCAGGGTAATTAGCACTGAATAAAGCAATGTGATACTGTTTATCTGATGTATGTTTCCCTATAGAATGGAGAGCAACTAGGCAAAAAGGCTCCACCTGGGGGCACCTTCTTATCACCAGATAATCAGCCCCTCCCTATCTTCACCCATAAAATTTGTTCAGTCATTTTCATATTGATCAGCCCCTGCTGATTCTGAGTCAGGAATGTTTACAAAAAACATTTTAATACCTTTCACTCTTCTTTTTCTTTGAAGCTGCAGCCATTATAATTCAGCTATTTCTTGGCTCATAAACTTGGCAAGGCTTTCTAAAAGGAAAAAAAAAGTCCCATCCTTGGCAGAGAGTTTCTCACATGCTGACAGTTTAGCTTATATGAAATCACTGAGTATTAGAGAGGATGAAATAAGGATTGTAAGGGGGACAGGAAGCAGAATGCCCTCCCCACAGAAAGCAGTCCCAGACACTGAAATTTGCTTATCTAAGAAGATGAAGGGCCTCTTCTAGAAGGCAGCACATACTGCCCTCTCATTAAAATTGTTTATTCAATGTGGTTTCTCCACTGGGTGGATAGTGGTCTTGTCTCCCCCAAACCTCTCCTTAAGTGCTGTTTCAAGCATAATTCTGTGCTGTCACACTGGAGCAGGCTTCTCTAACCCTTTCAGCTGAGGAACACAGCTGGAGGCCTCGGGCCACTTAGGATGCCTCACACTCAAGTAGCACTTCATCTCAAATCTCTTAAAAAATATTCCTGAGAGAGAATCTTTGTAGACTATTGTATCTGATGTCTCATAAAGACTGAAAGAAGATTGTGCCCCTCTGAAGAGTACCTATCTCCATCTCCCTGTCTGAAGCACATGGAAAATGTTAATTAGCCAAGTCCTTGAGTACACAATGCAGGAGACATCTGCCCTTGTTTTCTCCATGCTAAATCCCTTTTCCATGCTTACTATAACTAAAAAAAAAAAAAAAAAATCACAGGAAGTAAAAATGATTCAAATTAAAAACATACTCTTTCACACAACATCCTGTCCTGCTTAATAGTGCTATAATTCTACTGCACTGTAAACAATTAGATAGGGATATTGTAAAATTAGCTCCAATTTGCATAATAATGCTTTACTGTTATAATTTAGTGACTGCATTTGCACAAATTTAATAACAATTCAGCTTACATTTTTTGTTTTAATGTACTTGTTATAAATAATGTCAACTTTATAGATTAGTAGTTTCCCCCAAAGCAAGTCAGGTGAAGCCAGTGTCTTTTTGGAAATTTAATACACCACATATAATTCTAGCCTTCTTAAAAGTTAAAGATCACCTTCTACCCTGTTTTCCCCTGCTCTGGAAAAATAATTTGAGATACCCAATGATCCAAAACTAAGAAAAATATACCCATTACACATCCAGTGGTATCTAAAGTAGCTTAAAATATTTGAAGCAGATCTTCCCATTTTGTTTTTAGGAAGTCATACTTTAACCCACTATCTAATTTCAAAGATGTTTCTAAATTTAAAATCAATCACATTTGAATCTTTTGGATGATGGAAAAAATTGCATTAAATTTTTTTTTTATTTATTGTCACAGATGTTAATCTAAAGGATATAACTATTATTGTCTTTTGGATTTATAGCATGATTCTTCCTAGTAGAAACTGAATTGCCATATAATCTTTGCTTTCCTCTGAGGTTTTGTGCTTCTACGGCCACTGGGTCAATGATAAAACTATTGTAAGCCCTGAATCAATGTTTTCCTGGAGGAACATTTAATGATTACTATAATAACAGGGCATCTCTTTATCACAAATGAGCCCAACAATTTTTGCCCCCCCCCAAGAAACCCCTACAAAAACTGGAAGAGTTATTAAAAGATTAAGTGACCTAGTTAGTTTATCAAGGTATTGGCTAACTACTGAAAAGATTTTAATAAAGTTGGTAAGGTATATTCTATTCTTAAAAAAAAAATTATTCATACAAGAACTGGGGTGCAGGCCAGATTTGTGGGGGAAGGAGCGAGAGGATTCACCAAAGACAGAGCGGAACAGGCAAATGGACTGAAATACACTGCTGACGAGAGCAGTGGGCAGGTCAGGAGAAGTCTGTTGTGCCATGTGGGCCAGCTCCTGGCTGGGGATCAAACTTGTTCTGCAGTGATTGGCAATTGGTGATAGTGCTGCCTTTAACTGCTGCACCATCAGGGAGGCCCTGGGGAGATATATTCTTGATGATGCTTTTAGAAACACTTGATTCTGTTCAGGGTTATTCCACATAGTTGTTTATGTTACTGGCTAATGGAGAAAAGACGTGAAAGCTAAAATCCAGATAATCCTTCCAAGCTGGATTCTCTGAAGTATAGCTGTACCAGCTCCACAGAAGACAAGACTTTCCCAGCTTTTGTGAGGATACATTATGAGCTCAGTCTGACTTACTTTGATTTCCATTTGGTACAAGTGTGGTTTGGTCTAATCAAAGAAATACCTCCTAAGTTCACAGGGTCTCTCAGTCCCATGATTCTATAATTTTAAGAAAGTTCCTATGGGATATGAGCTGGAATCATTTTAATACAAAATGCTAATTCCACAATATTATAATGAAGGTTGTGAAGTTCAACTAGTAGTAACATCCTTGTCCAACCTGGTTCAATATATTTATGTCTACTAATGGTTTGGTTGACTTGAGTTATATCTGTATCAGACAAATGATGTCAATAATTGCCCAATAATTTGATCATTGCGGACAACTGGTCACAATAATCAGACCAAAACCTCATCTTCTACCACACCTCCATTTTCTTCTAAGTAACAGCAATTTTTCTGTTATCTTATTTTGTCCAAACCCTTATACGTACTTTCGTTGCTCATTTTAGTTTTGCAAATTGTCAACCTGTCCTTTAAATCCTTTTAAATAGCTCATACCTTTAGCTGTTTCTTCATTCATAGAGATTGTGGAAACAAAATGGTTTAGAGAGATTTCAGTTGTGTGCAATTATTTATTATGTGAATAGCTTATTTGCATAAGTTCTGGTCTTTCTAAAAGCATCACCTGACAGAAAACAAACACAGAGTGTAGGTTCAAACCATGAGAGAAAAAAACAAAAAAAAAAAACAAAACAAAACAAAAAAACAACTGGTAAGTAGCAAACAAATGTTTTATATATATATATATATATATATATATATATTGCACACAGCTATTTTATTAGCATTCTAAAAATTGTATTTAAATTAATCTCTTCTCTCTATGTTTTTCTATAATCAGCTTTGAAGCTATGAAGTTTTCTCTTGAAGATTACTTCTTATTATTCTCTCTGTGCCCCTGTACATAAACTGTCAAAGTGCAACTGAGATGTATAAGATGAATTTAGGTGTACGTAATAAAGACAGATTTTATATGTAAAAGAAAATGACTGAGATCCTTCAATTTACCATGAACCCCAACTGCATTCCTGACCAGACTCTCTTACAAGCATTGGTCATGAGCTTTCCTGATTCCATGGTGAGAACAAGATTTACTGGAAAACCTTTTATTGCTGGTTTGAGGAAAAAATATAAATTCATCAGTGAATGTTAAAAAGCTAGATTTTCCTTCTACTACTCATATTAAAACTTGCAGCAATCACACAAAAGAAGAAAAACTGCATTAATTTAACTTTTAGCCCACAGAGCAAGATCTCAGAGTTTGATTCTCAAAATTTAGCCTTGGGCCACTTTCATATTTTTACTTTTATTATCTGTATGCTACTTGCTTATCATTTTTCCATTAATGACTCACATAAAAAACTTAAATTTTTTTTCATGGGAAATTCATGTCACTACTATAAAAAGATATGTTACTATCACTTGTCTTGAAATAACTTTAAAACTAATATAATGAAGTAGAAGAGAAAGATGAAAGGATAGAATGTATTATTTAAAACAATGGGGTAGACTCCCCAAATTTGGAGAGAGAAATGACATTCAGATTCATGAAAGCCATGGGATTCCCCAAATTCACTGAACCCAAATGAGACATGTTCTAATTAAATTATCAGATATTAAAGACAAAGAAAGCAACAAACAAAGAGCATAATACAGAGGAAAAAACCATAAGATAACAGGCAATTTCTTGATAGTAACTTCAGGGAAGGAGAGCATGGAATATATATCCAAAATATTGAAAGAAAAACAATCCCTTTCAACCAAGAATTCTATATACATCAGAACTGCTCTTCAGAAGTAAAGGAGAGATAGACCTGAAAAAAGAAAAGCTGAGGGGTTTTATCTCCACTAGACCTGACTTATAAAGAAAGCTGAAGTGCGTCTTTTGAGAGAAGTAAATGGATGCTAGTTAGCAACATAAAACAAAGTTGCATAAAACTCACTAAGTCTACAGTGAAAGTCACATCCTATAAAATGTTGGTAGTGGTGCATAATTCACCTACACTCTATTTTAAAAGTGAAAAAAAATTAGTAAAGATAATCCTAAATAAAACAATCTGTTACTGGATATATAATATAAAAGTATGTAATCTGTATCATTACCAACTCAAAAGGTGTGTGAGTTTGAGAGAAATATAAATTTAGGAATGTTATAAAAGTTAAGTTGCTAGGGTTTAAAATGGGGTGTTAAACTTTGAGAATTTTATGTGGCATATTTTAACAACATGGTGAAAGCCTGTAGTAAAAACAGTAAACATGAAAGAGCATGATTTAAAAAATTTTACTGATACCCAAATATACCAAAACACAAAACTGAGATAGCAGGATATAAAACTAAGAACAATATCCCTACAAAAAACACTCACTCAGTAAACAATGAATAAAACAGTAATACTAAGTACCTACCTATCAATAATGATTTTCAATAAAGTGAATTAAGTTATTCAATCAAAAGGAAGGATGACTGAATATATTAAATATAGATTAAATAATTTGTTGCCTAAGAGAGACTTTGACCTTAAAGATCCACACGGAGAGTGAAGGAATGGAAAAGATACATTTAATTCAAATATTAAGAAAGTAGGAATACCTATATTTATGTCAGAATATATAACTATCAATATATAACTATCAATATGTCTCTTGGTAAAACAAGAGGCAAAGACTTTCTATAATGATAAAGGGACCAATCCATTATGAAAGAATGAAAATTGTAAATATTTATGTACCCAACAATGGAGCACCTAAACCTATAAGAAAAAAATTTACATAGCTAACGGAAGAAATAAACAATAACAAAATAAGTAATTGGTAATTTACTTCCTCATTCTTGACAATGAATAGATCAAACAACACTAGTGGTCAAACAGTCCTCACAAATATACATAGCACATCCTATCCAACAATAGAATAATACACATTCTTTTCAGGCATGCAAGACATTTTCAGTGATAGACTATATGTTAGACAACTTCTAAGCAAATCCCGAACAATTAAGATAATATCACTATCTTCTTTGACTACATGCTAAACTAGGTCAACAATAGGATGAAAAATAGACTCATCATCATGTGGAAATTAAACAACACTCTCCTGACAATCCAGGGGACCAAAGAAAAAATTGAAGTGGAAATAGCAAAGTATCTTGAAACCAATGAAGATGGAAATATAACATTGTGATTCTACAATGGGATGCAGCAAAGACAATTTTGAAGATGAAAGTTTAGAGCAACAAGTGTTTATCTTGAGAAAAAAATAAAGATCTCAAACAATAAAACTAACTTAGGGAAATAGAACAACTGAAATCAAAATTAACAGATATAAGAAAATAATATAAGAGCAGAAATAAATGGAGAACCGAAAATATTTGAAGAGATCTAAAAAACTAAATGGTGTTATTGAAAAAAAAGAAACAAAATTGACAAACTGTCAGCTGGACTAACCAAGCAAAAAAAGAGCATGCAAGCAAAGAAAATTAGAAATGAAAAATAAGCTATAAAAATGGACACCATAGATACATGATGGATTGTTAAGAGGGCACTAAAAAAAAAAAAAAAAAACTGTATGACTGAAAAATCTATAAAGAAAGTGGGAAAATTTTGAAGCATATAACCTACCAAGACTGAACCAGGATGAAATAAAATCTGAACAGACTAATTACCTATGTGGAGACAGATTCAATAATCAAAATCTGGTGGGTGGGTGGGCATCACTGGTGAATTTTATCAAGTATTCATAAGAATTAGTACAATATTTCTCAAATTCTTTCAAAAGTTGAAGATCAAGGAACACACTTAAATACTTTTCACAAGGTGAACATTGCACTTACAAAAGTTAAAAGAATACTATAAGAAAATAAAACTATAGACTATAATTGATGTATTCATATATGCCATGTAAAATTCTCAATATCTGAAAATGTAAAATTATAAAATGTAAATATGAAAATGCTCAATAAAATGCTAGTAAACCAAATTCAGGAGTACATTAAAAGAATAACTTACCACAGTCATGTGGGATTTATTATTAGAATGCAAGGATGATTCAAATGAATATGACAAGTCACATAAGTAGAATTTAAAAAAAAAAAAAAAGGATCATCTCAAAAGTCACAAAACAATTTATGATTTAAAACAATTGTACAACAACTGAACAATCTATTACATATACATAGAAAAAATAATAAAATAGGTATTAATAAACTCCATGTGTAATAGAGTAACATCATACTCAGTGGTAAAATATTGATTTTTTTTTCAAAAATCAAAACAAGACAAGGGTATTCACTTATTCCACTATTACTCTATATGACACTGGAGACCTAGTTAGAGCAATGAGGCACGAGAAATAAAAAAAAATCATTATTGGAAAGGAAAAAGTAAAATTGTGTTCTCTACAGATGATATTAGTTTGTATTAAAAAAGTAAAGAATCCACCAAAAGTTGTTTACTGAACAAGTTCAATAAAATTCAGAGATACAAACTTACTATGCAAAAATTACTAGTATTTCTACACACTAACAGCAAATTATTTGAAAAAGAGTTAGGTAAATAACTCAATAGACAATAGCATCAGAAGAAAAAAAAAATAACACTTTGAAATAAATTAATCCAGTAGGTACAAGATCTGTACACTGAATACTACAAGATACAGATAAAAGAAACTGGAGAAACAGATGTATCCATTGATTGAAAAAAGTACTATTAAAGTGTCCATAATAGGGCCCTTCCTGGTGGTGCAGTGGGTTAAAGCACAGCACTAAGAAGCTAAAACCATTTAGCATGAGTTCAATCCCTACCCCGGAGTTGATCCAAAATGGCACAGCAGACCTCTGCTCCCCTCAGCAGTGTACTTCGTGGATCTGTCTGTTCTGTTCTCTTCTGAATCTGGTGAATCGTCTCATTGCCCCTGCACTTCTGGCCTATATCCAGTTCTGTATGTATAAATGGATAAATCTTAAAAAAAAAAATGTCGATAGTACTTAAAGTCATCTACAAATTCAATGTAACACCCAGTAGACAGGACTTTACAGAAATGGAAAATACCATCCTAACAATTATATGGAACCACAGAAGATTTTTAAGGGCTAAAGTAATTCCGAGAAAAGAGCAAAGCAGGAGATATAATTCTTGATTTGAAGTCATATTAGAAAGTGGTAATCAGGGCCCTCCCTGGTGGCGCAGCGGGTTAAAGCACAGCACTGAGAAGCTAAAGCCACTTCCGCATGGGTGATTTTCCCGCCTGCCGCGGAGGAGACCACATGGCGTGGCAGACCTCTCCTGACCAGCCCGCTGCTCCCCTCAGCAGTGTACTTTGTCGATCTGCCTGTTCTGCTCCCGGCTCTGTCTCTGGTGAAGCCTCTCACCGCCCCTGAGCCTCTGGCCTGTACCCCAGTTCTGTATGAACAAATAAATCTTTAACAAAACAAAACAAAAAAGTTGTAATCGGAATGTTGCACTTACATAAAAATGCACACATAAACAAGTAATAGAATTGAGTCAAGATATAAAAGTATGCATATACAGTAACTAATACTAGACAAGGGAACAAAGAATAGTCAGTGGAGAAAATCATGTCATTAAAGTTGATGGAAAATTGGAAATGAGTGAAAGTATATCCCTATTTTACACAAATTACATAATTAATTTCAGATCGATTAAAAGTTAAATGTAAGACTGAACAATAAACTATTAAAAGAAAACAGACAATAAGCTCCTTGACATGGGTCATGGTAATGACACTTATACCACAGACAACAAAAGCAAAAACAACAACAAAAAACAAAATTAAATTGCCTCAAACTCAAAACCTTCTACAACAGAAAAAATACCATCAACAAAAAGCACAATCTATACAAAAGGAAAAACACTTTCAAACGATTTTATTATTCTAATCTTAGAATAGGGGGCTATGTCCAAAAATATAAAGAACCCCTGCGACTCAGTAGTATTACCCCTTAATAGTATGACCAAAAAAAAAAAAAAAATTGTCTAAGGCCCTAGAGACAATTTTCTGAAAATAGATACATGTTGCCTGGCAGGGTATCTGTGTTGGGAGAGGCATGGGTTATAGGAAAGACAACTCAACATTTAAATAGAGAGAATGAAATCTAGAGCAGACCGGTCTCAGGAAGCTTAGCACCTTTACAATGGCAGTCGTCTCACATTTATTGATATTTATTGAGGATCAGGTTCAAGGAAGGTGGCCAAGCCCATGGAGGAGTGTACATGGTAGGGATATGCACTGGGGACACAATTATCTGGCACAAGATAGGGGGGAAATTAGGGACTGTTAACCTGGGACACTCATTCTCTTTTTCATTTTTTGTATTTATATTATACAATTCAATGTTACAATCACTTCATTATATATAAATCAAATTATTAACTTACAAACCTTAAACTACATCTTGATAAAACTGGAAAAAAACATTATGCTATAAACATAACATGCTTGGGAAAAATGTGGAACTTAGAATGCCTTTGACCTTAATTTGCTGTCAAATATGATTAGTTTGCTAAAAATTTCAAAAGAATGTTAAGAAAAAGAGAAATAACTTGCTGTACATGAAGTCTTCCCAGTCCCCCAAACTCTGGAAAAATCTATAAGCAAATATTTAGCAGAAACTTTCTAGGCCAAAAGGGAGTAGCATAAATATTACCAAACCTAATTTTACTATACATGAAAAGAATAATACACCATAACCATGAGACTTATTCCAGGGCTTTAAGGATTATACAACTGCAAAAATCAATGTGATATATTACATAAATAAAATAAACACATAATTGGAGCTGGAGAGAATTATGCTAAGTGAAATAAATCAGGAGAAAGAAAAATACCAAATGATTTCACTCATGTGTGGCATGTACAGACAGAAACAAAGCAAAGAAGCAGAGAGAACGAAGCCAAACCAAACCCTGAAAATATGACTACAAAATTGAGGCTACCAGAGGGGAAGGTGGAGGTGTAGAGAATGTAGAGAAGAAAGTTACCCTAACACTATGAAGGAAGATTATGAGTGATTTCAGAGTGGATGTGATTTGTCAACATTTGTTCTCCTCAAAACAGGAGAACCTGCAGTCATAAATCTTATACAGTCTTGCGAACCAATATTACCTTAATAAAACCTTTAAAATTTGTATTATTGTGGACTTTAATTTGCAGTGTAGATTACCAATTCATTTAAAAAAGAAAAATCTCAAATAAGTAATCTAACCTTACTTTCTAGTTCCTTAAGGAACTAGAAAAAGAACAACAAAACCAAATGCAACTAGAAGGAAAGGTAAGGAAAGAGTACAAATTAGAAGAGAACTAGATATAATAAAGACAACCCAAAAGATCAATGAAATCAAAAGATGACTCTTTGATAAAACAAAATACCCAAAACTCTAACTAGGTTCAAAAATCAAAAAAGAGAAAAATCTAATAAACAGAAACAGAAATGAAAGAAGTTACAGATATCTCAGAGGGTCAAAAGAGACTACTATGAACTTTTTTATGCCAACAAATTGGAAAATCTGTAAGAAATGGACAAACTCTTAGAAACATACAACCTTCTGAAGCTGAATCAGAAAGAAATAGAAAACCTGAACAGACCAATTACAAGCAAGGAAATTGAAACAGTAATCAAAACTCTCCCCCAAAGTAAAAGCTGAGGACCAGATGGTTTCAGTAGTGAGTTTTACCAAATCCTCAAAGGGGAATTACCTATCCTTCTCAATCTCTTCCAAAACATAAAGAGGGAATGTTCCCAAAAATATTTTATGAGGCCAAAATGACACTGATATAAAAAGCAGAGAAGGATGCACATATAGAAAGAAAACTGCAGATCATTACACCTGATGAATACAGATGTAAAAATCTTCAACAAAGTCTTAGTATACCTCATGCAATAACATACAAATAACGAAGAGAAAGAAATCAGGAAAGCAACCACATCTGTAGTTGCATCAAAGGTATTAAATATCTAGGGGAAAAAAAAAAACAAAAACAAACAAACCCAAAAAGCTAGCTAGACACAAGAAAATGGAAAGCTATCCATATTCACGGATTGGAAGAATTAACATTGTTCAAACATCCATTTTACCAAATCAAATTATAGATTCAATGCAATTTCTGCCAAAGAATCAATGGAATTCTTCAAAGAACTAGAATATTTTTGAAATTTATATGGTATACATTCAAAAAGATTGCTAAAGCAAGTTTAGCAAAAAGAAGAGTGGAGGTATCCCACTTGCAGATTTTATTTATACCACAGAGCTAAAAGTTAAAATTGGAAGGCTTTGGAATAAAAATACACAGAAAATAAGGGAAAAGACTCCAATACCTGGAAATAAAGCCATATGGACAGTGATCTATGACAGAAACAAATATTGGTGAGGTTGTGGAAAAGGACTCTTCATACACTGTTGATGCAAATGTAGACTGGTACAGTCCCTATGGAATACAATATGGAAGACCCTCAAATATTAAAATAGATAAACCATAAGACCCAGCAATTCCACTCATTGATATTAATTCAAATGACACAAAAGCTTTAATTCCAAGGACTATAAACACTCCTTTGTTCATTACAGCACTATTTACAATACCCAGGTTGTTAATATGACCTAAGTCCCCAACAATGAGTGAATAAAGTTTTGCTGTAGATACAAAACTTGATAAAGAGATGAAATCTTGACATTTGCCACTACATGGATGAACCGGAGGGAATAATGCTAAGTGAAAGCAGAAGGAAGGATAAAGATGATTTCATTCATGTTGGAATATATAGAAAAACAACAACGGAACAGACAAAATGAAACAAAGACAAACCCTAAAAATAAGACTACTGAATTTATGCTGTAAGAGTGTGAGGAGGTAAGAAAGGTGAGATGGGCGTCACTGGTCTATGGTGTAGAATTATGGGTAATTTGAAGGTGGGTGTGGTGTAGTAACATCTGAAGTGAACTAACCCTTGTTCCCTAAATAATGTACAATGTTGTCAAATAGGGTTATCACAATAAAATAAAAAAATAAAATGCATGGCTAATATTTAAGGAGAGACCATATTTTGGGCCACAAAACACTTCTCAGTGAATGTATGAAATTTAAAAATCATTAAAATCAAGAAACTTTTGGAATCACAATTGATTAAAAATGGAAATCAAGCAGAATTTTAAAAAGAGGTTACAAAGTTGGGGAGACTAAACAACTTGCTCCCCAATAACTATTTGGTTGATGAAAACATCAAAAGTGAAATAAAAAAACATAGGAAATAAATAAAGAAATGACTTAGCACAACTGATGGGATACAGAGAAAATAGTACTACCAGGGAACACTAAAATCTATGTAGGCCTATGTTAGGAACAAAAGAAATTCAAAAGAAATATTTAAGTATACAACTAAAGAAACTAGAAAAAGAAAAGGTGGAAACAACCAGTGGAAGGACAGAAATATAATACAGGGCATAACAAAATAGAAACTAAGCAAAGGCAATGGAACCATGAACTGGTTAAGATAAAACTTTAGTCAGATACAGAGAGAAAACAAATAAAACCAGAAATGAAAGAGGAGAAATTAAATAGCTACTGCCAAAATACGAAGGATCATGGGAGTTTTATGAAAAATAAATTGGACAATAAATTAGAGTGTATAGGAGAAATAGACAAATTTGTAGCGATGTACAACATTCTAAGACCAAATCAGGAAATAAAAAAGTTTGAACAGACCCATTGCAAACAAAAAACTAAAACAAAAAATCAGGAAATAAAAAAGTTTGAACAGACCCATTGCAAACAAAAAACTAAAACAAAAAGTCTTCTAGAAAAGGGCCTTCCTTGGTAGCGCAGCGGGTTAAAGCACAGCCCTGAGAATCTGAAGCCACTTCCACATGAGTTCGATCCCCGCCTCCCTCAGAGGTGATCCACATGGCGCAGCAGACCTCTCCTGACCCGCCCGCTGCTCCCCTCAGCAGTGTACTTCATCAATCTGCCTATTTTGTTCCCCACTCTCTCTGGTGAAGCCTCTCACCGCCCCTGAGCTCTGGCCTATACCCAGTTCTGTATGCACAAATAAAAAAATCTTTAAAAAAAAAAAGTCTTCCAGAAAACACAAATCCAGGATCACATGGTTTTACTAGTGAATTCTATCAAATTTTAAAAGAAGATTTAATAATGGTCCTTCTAAAATCCAAGAAATTCAAAGGGAAGAACATGCAAACACATTTTGAAACAAACATTACCCTGGTTTTGAATCCAAAAAATGACATCACGAAAAGGAGAATACCAATATTTGTGATGAATATGGTTCAAATATCCTCAAAAAATAGCAAATTGAATCCAATGATACATTAAAGAATCATATTAGTTTTGAACCAAATAAAAATGACATTACCAAAGGAAAAGTATAAATATTTCTTATGAGTATAGGTACAGAAATCCTTAAAAAATACTAGCAAATTGAATACAACAATACATTAAAGAATCATACATTCTGATCAAGTGGGCATCAAGGATGGCTCAACATATCCAAGTCAATAAATGTGATAATGACACATTAACGAAAGGAGAAAAATCCTACAGTCTTTCAAATATATAGAGCATTTGAAAAGATTCAACTTCCTATTATGAAAAAGAAAAAAAAAAAACTCGACAAAATGGGTATAGGAAGAACATTCCTCAATGTGATAAAGATTGTATATAAAAAAAACTGTAACCAAAATCACAATAGGTGAAAACCCAAAAACTTTTCCTCTAAGGTCATGAGTAACATATGGATATCCACTTTTAACATTGCTATTTAATGCAGTTCTAACCAGAATAAGTAAGCAAGAAAATGATACATCTAAATTGGAAAGGAAGTAAACTCATGGGTGAAAGTAAAACTTGCAGCTGACATAATACACATAGAAAATCCCACAGACATCAGTTTAAAAAAACAAAACAATACTAGAAATAGTAAATGAGCACAGTAAAGTTGTTGCCTAAAAAATTAATGTATGCAAATCTGGTGTAATTTTGCTGGTTCCACAAATAAACTAGCAGAAAGAAATAAAGTCACTACAGTTATAATCTTATCAAAAACAATTACATATCTTGAAATATGTTTAATCAAAGAAAAATTTAAGATGTTTAAAAGTCAGAGACATGATAAAAGTCTGAGCTCAAGGATCGAATTATTGCTATTATTAAAGTGACTTTCATACCTAAAGCCATATAAAACTCCCAAACAATCCCTATCAAAATCCAATGATATTCATCACAGAAATAGAACAAGCCATGAAACTCATTTAATTTACAAAAGACCTTGAATAGAAAGGCAACAACCCTACAAAAAAGGTAAAAAAAAAATAAAGTTAACACATTTCTGACCTCAAACTATACTACAAAATAATAATGAAAACAGCATGATATTAGAATAAAGGGAGACACTCAGCTCAATGGAAGGGAACTGAGAGCCTATATGTAAACCCATGCATATATGGACAGTTAATTTACAACAAAGGAGTCAATTGCTTAACAATGGGACAAGGAAAAGTTACTTCAATGAATGATTTGAAGAATACTAGACAACTACATGCAAAAGAATGAGACTAGAACCCAATCTCACACCACAGACAAAACTTCACTCAAATTGGAGTAAAGACTTGAACGCATAAAATACACAAAAGACCTGAAACCACAGAATACATAGAAGAGAATATATTGGATGGAGCTGGAAAGGATCATGCTTAGTGAAATAAGCCAGAAAGAAAAAGAAAAATACCAATGGTTTCACTCATAACAGGGGCATAAGATTGGGGGAAAGAAAAACAAAGGTAGTAGAGTAAAAATGAAAACAAAGAACTATAAATCAGACATTTTATGGGGGAAGAAGGGAGAATAATCAGAACTGTGGTGGGAAGAGTACATTGGACTGTAGTGATGGCACACAGGTGAATTGGTGGTGGGAAGCCCATGGGGATTACAACTGAGATGGAAAAAATTCACAAAATGAAGAATGATATAAAAAAAAATTAAAAAGTTAAAAAATAATATATCATGTATTTCTTGAGATTGACATATTGGATA
The DNA here is from genome assembly GCF_000260355.1 of Condylura cristata. NCBI lineage: Eukaryota > Metazoa > Chordata > Mammalia > Eulipotyphla > Talpidae > Condylura > Condylura cristata. The sequence goes on along the minus strand of NW_004567108.1, from coordinate 59,630,618 downwards.
AAGATATGATGTACATACTTAAGTGTAGTAAAATTCAGCTTTAAAAAAATTATGAAGGGGGCTCCTCCCTGGTGGCACAATGAGTTAAAGCACAGCACTGCAAAGCTAGCTGAGGCCACTTCAGCATGAGTTCAATCTCTGGCCAAGGAGTTGACCCACATGGCCCAGCAGACCACTCCTGTCTGGCCAGTAGCCTCTCCCTGCTGCTCCCCTCAGCAGTATATTTTGTTGACCTGCCCATTCTGTTCCCCACTCTGTCTCTGGTGAATCCTCTCAGCCACAGACCTCTGGCCTACACTCTAGTTTTTTCCTATGAATAAGTACATGAAAATAAATCTTAAAAATTATAAAAGATCAAATCTTACTATTTGTAATAGCATTGATGAACAGACCTAAAGTATATTATACTGAGTGAAATTAATCAGAAAAAAAATACCTTATTTCTCTCATAGGTAGTTTATCAGGAAACTAAAATGAATGGATTAATTAAAGCCATAAAAACAATTGAGAGTATAAGACATAGTTGGTGGTTAATAGAGGGGAAGGATGGATGATAATAGGGAATGGAAAGTCTGGTAAAGGAGGTTACATATATAGTATAGGTTGGATATTTAGTGGTGAACTTCAATTAGTAGATACTGATTAATAATAATGCATATTTTAAAATACAATGCTACTTCAATAAAAAATAAAGGTGAGATTGAGCATTATTCCAGGTCGCATAAGTTCATCATAAGTTCAGGCAGCTTGAAAAAGAAGCTTGGAGGCCTTGGCGTCACCCCCATAGGTTGGGGGAGAACAAGTCAGCAAGGAGACAGCAACTTGGGCCCTCCTGTGAACGCTCTGCACTGCACTCTGCTGCATGGTCTTCTGCCCACCCCTCCTTTGTTGCTGTGTTTATATGCTCCATCTCTCAGCTCAGGGGTGCCCTTTCACACATGCCCACCCCACTCCAGGTGTCATCATCAGAACCTCGGGTAAGCCCACAGGTGTCGATCGTTGATGACAATGGCAGCAGGGTAGAGAAAATCTGATCACTTCCATTTATCCTACAGGCACATTGACTCCCACTTCTGTGGCCAGGATGATGACTCACTGAGTCTGGGATGGACTACAAAAGTTTGTAGTTAACAAGTGCTCCAAGAGTCACGTGTAGAATATAAGATGTGATTTTGAGAAACATTCTTGTGCACCTGTGAGAACAGCCCATATTGGAAAGTTCAGAAATAAGCGCTAGCGGGGATGTGGAGGAAAGTGTGTCCTCCTACACAGTTGGTGGGGATGCAGACTGGTCCAGCCCTTATGGAAAGCAGTCTGGAGGTGTCTCAAAGAGTGGATTGGCCATATGAGCTAGTAATTCCACTCCTAGGCATCTACCAGAAAATTTCAAAAGTATGAATTTGAAAGGAGACTTGTACTCCCATTCTCAGCTTCACGGTGTCTGTTCTCAGTGGTTCTCCGCCACGTCCTGCCACCAGTTTTCTATCCCCACCCTTCTAGCCCAGGAGTGCACCGCTCAGTTTGCACATGCTCAGTGTGCTCTGGGCAGGTGTCCACAATGAGAGGAGGCGTGCAAGACCACAGGTGTTAACCGTGGTCTATTCACAACTATTCGTGTGCTATTCACAACTGCCAAATTCTGAAAACAACCTGAATGCCCCAGAACACATAAATGGGTCAAGAAGATGTGGCATATAGACAATGGAAAATTACTCAGTGATCAATAAAAAAGGTAAACTCATGCAATTTGCAAGAGCATGGATGAAACTAGGTGATAACACTAAGTGAAATAAGTCTGAAGGAGAAAAATACCAAATGGTGTTGTAGGGTAAATGAGTTAAGAATCAGGATTTTTTTATGAGCTCCTGATTTAGCCTCTGCGGCTAACACCTGTGGTCTTGCACGCCTCCTCTCATTGTGGACACCTGCCCAGAGCGCACCGAGCATGTGCAAACTGAGCAGTGCACACCTGGGCTAGAAGGGTGGGGATAGAAAACTGGTGGCAGGACGTGGCAGAGAACCACTGAGACCAGACACCGTGAAGCTGAGAGCCCCAGACAGCCTGGGAAAGAGCGCCAGCAGGCCCTGTTGCTTGCCTGCCTGCCTGACTGCCTCCCACCCCCTGCCTAGCCCATGCTGCCTGGTTCCCTGATTAAACAATGAAAGGCTGTGAAATCTCTCGAGTTCCAGGACTCTTTCCCACCTGCCTAAATGGACAGAACCTGCCCTGTGCATGGAGTGTGACTACTCCATGGAATATAGAGAAAACAAACTAAGGGTCAAGTAAATACAAGCTTAAAAACTAACCCTTGACACCCTCCCTAGTGGCACAGCAGGTTAAAGCACAGCACTGAGAAGCTAAAGCAACTTCTGCAAGAATTTGATCCCCGCCCTGGAGGTGACCCACATGGCGCGGCAGACCTCTCCTGACCTGCCCGCTGCTCCCCTCAGCAGTGTACTTCGCAGATCTGCCTGTTGTGCTCCCCACTCTGTCTCTGGTTAATCCTCTCGGCGCCCCTGCACTCTGGCCTGTACCCCAGCTCTGTATGCAAAAATAAATCTTTAAAAAACAACAACAACAAAAACCTAAGCCTTGAAAGCAGACTATAGAGATGAAACATCCAGAGTGGGACAGAGGGGTGTGGAGGGTGGGGAACCCAGGATTCATGGGGATTATAGCTGTCAGGACAGAACCGATAGAAGACAGGTCACCATCTGGGTTCTCCCCACAACTGCAAGATCACTCAGGCTCAGGGAGCAACGCTGGGGTTTATTTAACAAACAGGGGAACAAAGGCCACAAGTGGCAAACTGTCTCACCCCAGATTGTGCTCAGAAAGCCAAACAAAGTGTCGCTTGTTCGCAATGGTGCGGCCCCATCCAGCAGGCCAAGATTGGAAAGACTGGACTGGAAGCAGTGGGCCAGGATCCAACTCACCGCAGCTGGAGGCGCTCACAGATGGGGACCTCAGGCCACACAGCAGCCACAGTGACAGTCTGCAGGTGGGGCTCGCCATCCTGACGCTGGAACAGACAGCAGTGGAGGCCTGTGCTCAGGAGGGAGTGTAGGTAATCTGGGCTGGCTAGCGGTTCTCGTGATGAGCGGGTTGTAAAGTGCTGGTCACCCATCAACATTAGCTGGGCATTAGTGCCAGTCACCACTGGTCACTAGGAGGTGACAGTGTCAGAAACACGGTGTTAACAGCTCTTTGCAAGTTGTTGACACATGCCACAAACAAACAGCTCTTTGGTGCTCTTTCAGGCAATGCCAGAGGCGGAGCTCAAGGCAGGTGTGGGCAGCCTGGCATCAGAGAAGCTTTTCAGCTTCCCTTTTCTCCGGGGTTGGCTGCTGGATGCTTCTTTCTTCTGGGGAGGCCAGAGCAGAAGGCTCCTTTGCAAGTCTCAGAGTCTGAATCTCGCAAGTTGGCGCCTGCCCTGATTTTGCTTCAACTTCAGGATTTCCCACCTAATTCTGATTGGATCATGGGTCAGTCCTCTGGCTGATTGGTCCATTTACCAATCAGCTCACAGGCACCGAATCCACAGGACTCTCTACTGCCTGCAGCTGGAGGGAGCCGTGGCACTGGTGCTGACCCAGGGGACCCCATGCTCCTCCCTGCAGCCCTCAACCAGGGGCTGCATCCTTGGGGTGGTGTGGCAGGGGATGTAGCACCAGGAAGGCACCAAGCAGGTTTTCTGTGACTGGGACAGTCAGGTAAAGGAGAATCCTGGAGCCCTTAGTGGTTTGTTCAGGCTTGTAATGATCTTTCTCCACCATTTATAGTGAGGCAACCAGGTGCATTGCAGACAGGGGCAGTCAGGGGTTCCAGGGGCTGGCAGGCCTCCCAAGCCCCTGCAATTTTTTACCCTTTTTGGGCTCTCAGGCATCTTCTTGCAGTCTTTCTGTTGGTCTCTGTTGTACTCTTCTTTGCTGCTGCTGCCCTTATATCCTCTGTCTCCCGGCTCAGGCATGCCCACTTCCCCATGCCCACACCACCCTCCACGTGCCGCCATCAGGCAGGCGTGTAAGACCACAGGTGTTACTCGCTGATGCTAATGGTGGGAGGGCAGGGGCGGGGGAACCTGGTCACTTCCATTTACTCTATGGGGAACCACAGCTGCCTGCCATCACTCATGCCTTTTCCTACAGTCTGAACCCCAGTGTGGCCACTGGTGGTGGATTGAATTCTTGTGGAAGTGGCACCACTTGCTGCTGCTTGCACTGCCCACAAACAGCTTCTGGCGCCAGGTGCCAGATGTCCTGGGGGAGTCAGGTGTTCAGGTCCCAATGGCACCTGTTGGCCACCAAGCTTGACCAGCGGTGGGGAAGGGGCTGCCCACAAGTAGCTACTCTGGTGCAGATGGAAAGCTGTCACCACTTTCCAACAGCTCTACTCCAGTTTCAAGAGGGAAGAGTGGTGGGGAAAGGGAACGAAGGAAGGGGTCTAATGGACTATGGCAGTGGACTATGGGTGATTCGGTGGCAGGTACATTATGATGGGCATCCCTAATGGGGGGATTATAATGTTACCTCACTGTAAAAGAAAAAGAGAAACAGTACCAATTTTAAGAGGGTGATGTAAAGAGTGAAAAGATTTCAGAGGAGAGAGCACAAAGGTTGTCTATGAATTGAAGAGTAGAAAGGAAATAGATTATCTAGTCCAATCAGAGGGTCAAAGGAGGACTTTTTAGAAAGGCTAGAGGCTGCTTCTCCCCTGGAGGAAGTGTGTGTTCTGTGTGGTGAGCACCCATCTCCTCAAGGACACCTGAAGAGCAGAGGCCCTTACATTGGAGCATGTGAGCCTTGGGTTATATGAAAGAAAGGAATTCCTCTCAGTGAGAGTTAAGTGCTGATTTACGTTATTAAGGAAGACTGTGAATACAGTCTGGAGGTTTTCAAAACCAGTATAGAGTCTCATCTATCTGGGCTGGCTAAAGTATTATGCTCAAAGGCAGAAAGAATAGACTAGATAACTTTTTAAGTTTTGAATGGCTTTTGAGATTCATGGGTTTATAACTAACAGCAATGGTAGTTAAATGTGAGTGTGGAGGGACTTCGAGAATGGCTGAGTGAGGAGCCTGGCAGAACTTTTCCCAGCAAAACTACCATTTAACTGATGAAATTATTAAAAAAATCATTTAAGGTCTCTGGAAAATGTCCTAAGGGCATATAGAAAATGGAGAAACATTCACTGAAGAAAATTTACCGCATCTCAGGAACAACAGAGAGAGTCTGTGGCATTTGAATCTGGGCCCCCTCCTTCCTGTCGGCTCTGTGTATGAGGAACTTTTGGGGTTATTGCTCTGGGTAGTGCCAGAAAAAGGCAATGTGAGGGTGCAGTGGAGGGTGCTCTCTGGGCCTCTGCTTCCCAGCCTAGGACCCCCTTTTCCCCTGTAAGGGCAGGTGCTTATTGTCTACCCACCCTGTGCCACAGAAACGCTTAAAACGGGAGTGATTGAAAGGACTGCAATTCTCATTCCCTTGTGAAAGTCTATTCACAGGACAGACACTCAGATAAGGTAGGAAGGCTAACGTACCCCTGAACTTGCCATGTGAGCACCCCATACTGTAGATCAGG
>NW_004567108.1:59597649-59624800 GCF_000260355.1 Condylura cristata | reverse complement strand
CTCAGGTGACAGTACAGCAGTTTTACTCACAGCAAAAGGCAGGCTGTAGACAGTTCTGTTGGAATTGCAGTTGGCTGTGGGTTAGAAACGTAGTGCAGTGTGCTACGCACCTACTCAGGAACGATCAGAGCAGGAGTTGGGGTTGACTTGAAGTCATCCCCCAAGCTGCACACAGATCCATCAACAATGAGTAGAAGACTTATTGTCACTGGGGTTTAAGTGCTCTGTCCAGGAATCCAAGCTTAGAAATTCGGTGGCACATGTCTCCAGAGGTTCAGAAAGCTGTGTAATGAGGGGAACTTCCGAGCTACCATTCTGACTGACTGTGGGGCAAAACCTAATTCTTTGAATTGTGAGCAGCCTCTAAGCCTCAGACATCCCAAGATAAAGGGTGAAAATCCAATTGACCATGGGGATTCAGCTCAATCTTGACAATATGTAGACTCAGGGGAAATCCCTGGAAGCCAGGGGAAATGATAAAGACAAAAGAAACATAACCTGAATAGAGACATTGAAAGCATGGGCACAGAAATAAATCACAGCCCATGAAAAATGACCTTCACCCTGTGCCACTCCAAAATGTGGAGCAGAAAAAAACAGAGGAGGAATTTGGTAACAATGAGGCAGACTATTTACATTTGAAACAGAGCTATGACAGGAATATAAGGGGTGCTAGAGCCATCCAACGGACAGTGCCACTGTTACAGGGTGGTCCCCAGGAAAAGGGGAAGTTCCAGGTTCCTTGATCCACCCAGAAGGAGGGTGGAGCTGAGTAGAGAAGAGAAGGAGTCTGGAGAGGAAGGAAGTAGGATGGAGCCAGAAGGAGACCTGAGGAAGCCACATGGAACTTAGAGACATGTGAAGAAACTGTGCTTGTTTCTTGGCCCTGGACTGGGTGACACAGATGTGGGTGAGAGACCTGTGGGGAGGTAGACTATGGCAGTGTTTCTATTGATTTTGATTTTGCTCTTTTCCTCCCAGGTTTGTCTGGCCATTTCTGACCCTTTTCTATGGGTCCCTGGCCAGAAGGTGCTTTCGTCTTGTGGAAGGTTTTCAGGCCTTGCTTTGGGCCAATCCCTTTTGGGTGGACTTTTGCCCACGAAGGGATGGGTAACTTCAGGTGTTTGATTTAGAAACTATATTCTTTGTCTTCTGTGTTGTATACTCACTGTATTAAATTTCCTTTTCATTAAAGTCTTACATGTTTTGTCTTGATGTGGTGGATGGCAGAACCTATTTAGAGTAGGCAGGTTTGGGGGTTCGGAGATGCCCTTCTCTCCGTGCCCTGTAACAGCACTAGCAGATGGGCCACTTGTGTGGGTCCTTTTCCCCCCACACAATTGAAAGACCACTCAGGTTCAAGGGTCAACAATGAGGTTTATTTAGCAAACAGGGGAAACACAATTCCTACGGCCACAGTGGAGGTCTGTCTCACCCCCGATAATGTTTCATCCCATAGTGTCCAAAAGCCACAGATAAAGGTTGCTCATTCAAGGTGACACTGTCCCGTCAACAGGGACCTGGTGCTTGTGGCACACTGGCAAGCAATGGGCAGGACCCACCTCACATAGCTGGAGGTGCTCACAGGTGAGGTTGCTGGGCTGACACCACAGCAGCTCACCGCCACAGTCTGAAGGTCGGGACAGATAGCACCCGGCACTGGACCAGACAGCAAAAAAGGCATCAGCAGTGGGAGGGGGAGCTGGCTGGTCAGCTCTAAGGGGTGATGTCGATACAGAGTGCTGGTCTCCCATCAACAGTGCTGGGTAGCGTGGCCAGTAGTTCTGGTCGATGCAGGTCACAAGGAGATGGCAGTACCAGAAACACCAATGTTACAAGCTCTTTGTAGGTTGCTGGTCAATACCACAAACAAATAGCTTTTGAGATGCCAGGAACTGGTGCTCCTTCCAGGTGATGTCAGAGACAGTGTCAGAGGCAAGGGCAGCGAACCCAGCCTCTGAGATGCTCTTTGGCTTCTCTGTGAAGTTTTTAGCTTCTATTCTTTCTTTGGAGGTCAGATGCTAGATGCTTCTTTCTGTTTTTCTTCTGAGGTCAGGAACAGAGTCTGAGTCCTTCTAAGGAATTGAGGGAGTGTGGAGATCTCCAAGCTGGTGCCCACCCTGCCTATCTCCAATTTCAGGGTCCCCTACTGACAAGTCTTACTGGACTGTTTTCAATCCAATGGCTGATTGGACTATTTACCAATCAGCTCATGGCTTGCACTTTATTGGTCCATTCTATGAACCAGGAGCTAAAAACAGGCCTTTCTATTTCGTGCAGCCAGCATTGGAGCTGATGGAGTGGGTTCCTTCTCCTCCCTTGCAGCCCTGAACGGGTTTGCGTGACCTACATGTCCTGGGGTGGCCTGATAGGGGAACCACAGCTGCCTGCCATCACTGATGCCTCTGCCTGCAGCCTGAGCCCTAGTGTGTCACCGATGGTAAAATGCCCACCACCAGCTACTGATTGTACTGCCCACAAGCAGTTTCTGGGGCTGGGTAAAATGTTGCTACCACCCTTCTAATGGTTCCTGCCATTTAGGCAGTGGTGGGAAAGTGCCAGTCTTGCCTAACAGGCTGAGCACTCTGGGGCTCTGGCTTTACCTTTTTGCTGGAATGTGAGATAGGAGAGCAGTGGTCACAGGACTGGATCTATGGTTAGTCCCAAGGTAGATCTGTGTGCCATGGAGGAAAAAGGGACACGTGTGACAGTGTCAGGGCATGAGGAGAGCTTCTGTAACAGGGTGGTCCCCAGCGAAAGGCAAATTTCCAGGTCCCCTGCCTCACCCAAGGGAGAGTGGAGCTGAGCAGGAAGGAGAAGCTAAAGAAGCTGGGAGAAGGAAGGAAAGAGATCAAGAAGGAGACCTGGAGGAGGCACATGGAGAGAGAGACACCGGAAGTCGCTGCTCTGCTTCTCAGTCTTGGACTTGTACCAGGGTCTTGCACATAAAGGAGGCACTTGAAAGAGACAGAGATGTGGGTGAGTGACCTATGGGAAGGCTGACAATGGTTGCTTTGTCTGGACTTGTATTTTGATTTTGCTTCTTTTGTCCCAGACTTGTCTGGCTCCTTCTGCCCCTTTTCTGGGGTTCCCCACCAGAAGGTGCCCTAGACTTGGGCAACCTTTCGGGCCTCAGTGGTCCTGCCTTGGGCCACCCCTGTTTGTCTGGGCATTCGCCCAGGATGGGTAACTTTGTGCATTTAGTTGGGGAAACTTTTAACTGTATTTCTCTTCTCTTTATTGCACACTAATTGTATTCCAGTTCTTTTCTATTGAAGATTTACACTAGAGTGTGGTTTGTCTATATGTGGTGGATGGCAAAACCCAGTTAGAGCAGCCAGTTTTGGGGGCTGTGGGGTTTCCTTCGTCCTGCCTTGTAACACTTCTATGCATAACTGAACTCATGATGTCCAGTCCCTCTCCCCCAATGAAGGGAAACCCCTTTTTAAATCTGTAGAAGATTTTATTTTTTAACCTGAGTTGTTCTTGCCCATTGCTGGCCAGACAATACAGTTTCTCGACTGCCAAACTGAAACTCAACTTCATCTCACAATTGTTGGTTTTCAATCACCTGAAAGGGGCCTTAGTAAGTATATCAGTGACTACACACTATAGGGAAAAAAAGATTTCATAGAGTTAGTACAACTAAGTTACTGAACTGATACATACAGGATCAAGGAAACAGTCACCACCTTCAGGGGGTATATCAGTATACAGAGTTGCTACTATATTATTTAAAATATCCAGTTTAAAAAATGCATGATATATATATAGAAATAGGAAAATGTTATATATACAGAAAATGGGAATGATCAGGTTTTTTCCACCCTCCTGCCACTGGCACCAGTGTTTGACACCTGTGGTCTTAAACATGTGCCTGATGGCTGCACCTGGAGCGTGGGGTGGGCGTGTTTGAGTGGGCGCCCCTGAGCGGGAGATGGAGCATACAAGGGTAGGAGCAGAGAGCTGGCAGCGGCAGAGTGCAGCAGAGACCAGTGGCGAGACCATGAGAGACCACCTGAGGGCCCAGAAAGAGTGAGCCCCCTGGCCCCTGCCCTGAACCTGGTTTTTTCACTACAAATGGTGGAGAACAATCATTAAAAGTCCAAAAAGCCACTGAAAGCTTCAGGATTCCTCCTTTTCCTGTCTGCCCAGATCCTCAGAGAACCTGCCCCGTGGCTTGCTATGTTATGTAGGCACAAGCAAAATAGACTAAAGCTACTACCTTTAGTGGACTTAGCAGAAACACTTCAAAGCACCTTTTATTCAAATAGTTAAAAGAAATAAGGAAACGGTGCCTAAAAAGTTAAGGGAAATTCTGATGACAATATCTTATTAAATAGACAATATCAATAAGGAGAATAAAATTTAAAGACGAATCAAAAGGAAACAGTAAAGTAGAAAATGCTAGAACCAAAATAAATTATCTAGAAGGGTTTAAAAGCAGATGAGTACGCAGAAGAATCAGTGGAGAAGATGCTACATCAATAGAGAGTATGCAATTTGAATTACAGGGAAAAAATGAAGAAACATAAACATAACCTGACATAAATGTGAAAAATATTAACATAAGTATAAAAGGCAACACCCATGAGCAGAGAGAAATAATAAGAAAAAAATATTGGTTAACTTCTTGGACATATAAAGGAAGATTTCAGACTCTAGTTTTTCAAATTCCAAATAGAATAAGCCGAAGGGACCCATATCTAGACACCTCATAATCAAAATGTCAAAAATCAAAAGAAGAGAAAATCTGAAAGCAGCAAGAGAAAAATGACTCATCAAATACAAGGGAAGTCCAATAAGATTAACTTCTTCCCAGAACCCATGGAGAGAAAGGATGAAACAGCATATTTAAAATGCCAGTGTGCATTTATAGGACTGGGATTTGTGGACATTAATTTCCAGCTACATCCCACCATATGTCTTTATGAATTTTTGTGTAGAAAATACTTTGCTAATTCAGGTGGTGTGTATTCTGCAACCATCCCAGGCTGGATAATTTCATTGTTGGTTCACACAGCTTGGGAGAGAAACTTGGAGGCCTTGGCATCAGCCCCAGAGGTTAGGGGAAACAAGTCAGCAGGAAGACAACAGCTTGGGTTCCCTGTGAACCCCTATCTGTTCTTTGCTCTCTTAGCTATTCTCTGAAACTCTCCACCACTCGTGACTGCCTCTTCCCTTATATTCTCAGTCTCTGGGCTCAGTGGTGCCCACCCACCCACTCCCACCCCATACTCCTGGAGCTGCCATCAGGCACATGTGAAAGACCACAGGTGTCAATAATTGATGCCAATGGTGGGAGGGTGGAGAAAACATGATCACTTCCATTTACCCTACAGTATGAGTTCGTGAAAGTTCTCAAAAGTATTTCATGGACATCTGTTGGTGATTGTTCTATAGCTATTCTTTTTTGTTTTCATGATGGTACACCTGGTATCTTTATGCAAAATCATCACTCCCTCTTTCTCAGTCCAAATGTTTTTCTGTTTACCTGGCTTTGTGTGTGGGCATAGGAAATACACACTGCTCAATCAGATTTCCTCTGGCCTGACTGAACCCGGACACATTCAGGGATGGACACACACCTAAATCAAGCAAGCAAGACTCAATTTGGCGACTGTAGTTAGAAAAATTCAGAAGGAACTGTTATTCATCAGTATTACTCAGCAAGTGGGATGTGAAGCCTGGGGGTGTGATGAGGCCCAGGAGAGAATGCCTTCCAGAGATACAGGCTGACACAGCAAAGGTAGAATGGGGACAGGGAGTGGGAAACTTGTTTTTGTGGCATTCATTTGAGCATGTCAAATGTGACTTAAGTCTATTATTTTAAGCTAGGAGAATCCTGAATAACGATGTGCTCTTACACACTTTTGACATACCCATGAATGTGTTCATTACACGACTGAAAAAGTGAACTCCATACAAGTGTGAAAAGACAGAGGTACACAGAAACTCAAAAATAGCTTAAATTCTCTCTTAGAAAGCCATTCTCTTTTTGTGGATTTTTTTTTAAAGGCTGAAATATCTTTAATAAAGCATTTGGGAAACTGATGCCAATTTGATCTAACAGCTCACAAGTTGGATAATGCCCAGCAGGTGACATTGATCTAAGTGTGAACGCACCTACCACTGATTGCCTATTTCTTGTTAACCCGCCAGGCCTGGAGAGGCTGTGGAGGTGAGGGTTGAGAACAGGGCGGGTTGAGGTGAGCAGTAAGAAAGCCCCGAACATTAACTCAGAGGCTTGTTGAGCTATGTAGGACATACTGAAAGATCCAAGGAGGCCACATTTAAAAATAGCTTAATGAAATTAGTACACTGCAGTCTGCCCTGAGGAGCAGACATGACCTGACTTGATGAAGCTTCACATACAAAATGGATTTTATTTTTAGGGCATTCTATCTGGGATAACAATGGTTCTGCTGATAGGAAGGTGGTGGGAATAGTTTGTCTTAGCGGCTGGCACTTGCGCTTGAAAAGAACAAAATAGCATATTTAAACTGTCAAGCCCTAATTGTTTCATTAGATGGTGGTAGTCTTTGACAAAAGGGGCCAGCTAACTGCTGAAAGCAAGAATGATGAGCAGTAATTCTGGCGGGGCACTGGGGCGCTGCACTGGTTACCTCTCCTTTGTTTCTTCCCAGTTCATCTCTGTTACAAGGGGAAGTCTCATTTTCTAATGTAATGACTGCTATTAAAATCAGTTAAAAGCCTTTCATGAACTCAGTGGTATATCTTCTACATATTTTTAGATATGAATGAACCATGGAAGCAATTCTAGCATTTGTATTCATATATCCGGTCTCCAGCATCCGGTTTAATATCAATTATAGTAATGATGGATATTTATTTAAGACTTTGAACCCAGCAGTGTCCTAAAATGATTTACACATTTTATACATTATGGATGAAATGTCTTTACCACTAACTCATAGCCACCTCACCTTTGACAGCAAATACCACACCGCCACCGACGGCTTCCTTCCATCGAGACCCTCCTGTCCTGTCTGGTAGAAATGAAGGAGGACTTTTTGGTAGGCAGAAGGCAAGAACTCGGCTTAATATCTTGACTGGGCACTGTAGAGAAAGCCCCAGGCTAGGCATTTATGGTAAATAAAGCGGTTTCTACATATTAATTTTATAAAGCATTTCTGTTCTCTCTAGCGCTGCACATCTGTGAGGTATCAGGGGAGAGGCTAAATGGGGGTGTGTAGAGGGGTTTCTTCTGATTTATTTCTTGCTGCTCAGTGGAATAAAGACCCGCAGCATGTTTTCCATTTACACACATTTAAGAATTTAGAGGCTGCTTAGAATGAGAGAGTGGTTATATTTCATCAAGAGACATCATAAAAGCTTTCTCCAGTTTGAAACAAAAAATCAGATCCCAGAGATAGCTATTTTTTCTCAGGTACAAGGAACCTAACATGATTCATGATTTTTTCAAGGGCCTGAGCCTGCCTTTCCCTATCCAGAGAATGCTCACAGAGGACTCCCGTTCTTGGCAGGATGTAGGGACTCTCCTCCGCTGGGTGGGATGTGTGGACCTCCTCTTTGTGAGGCGGCCCCTCTAAATTCAGAGAACTGATTTATCTTTGATTCAGGTTTTTATATTAGCCTGGTTTAAAACTGTCTTCTTCCAAGGGCAGCTTTGCTCTTAGCCAAGCTTCATGTTATGCTGTCTATATAAATTTCAGCTGAGTCGTTCCCCACATTCAAGAAATTTGAAATGTTAAACTCTAGATTTCTCATCATCTGGACTGAGCTGGAGCAAGCGTGTTCTGTCAGATATTGGTTCTGAGCCCTCTGGACACTCCACTTTATTGGTTCTTGTTCAGTATTAAAGGATGATGAGTTTGTTGGAAAGATGGTCATCTTTTAAACCCACCTCTCCCTGACTTAGAAAGGGAGAGGAACCCAAGTAATTGAACAACTCCATTAAGTGGAAAGGAACAAGACAGAAATCTGTGGGTGTATACTGAAGAGGAAAGGGACTCTGAGTTGAACTAAAACCTCACAGGAAAGGGCATTGCTTATGTCCTGTCTGCCTATGTTGCCAAAGAAGTGCTACAAAACATCCCAGAATTCAAGGGAATGTCACCAAGGAGGAAACAACAGTCCAGATGCAGCATGCCTGTGGTTTAGAGGATGAGCAGGCAAAACCTTATGACACCAGGTGGAAGCAGGCTAACTTCCAGGGTGTGGTAAAACACTTTCCAGCACAGTCTGTCTTATTGCCAGTGTGGATAGGACTCAGCTGCTGCATTCGGCTTGTGCTGACACAGGAATGCCCTTGCTCTTTGACTCATTGCCATTTTCACAGGCACCCAGCAGGTCCCATAGAGAAGTGGAATGTTCCAAAGCTGGGTCTTTTGCTGTAGAGGACCACTGAGGAGAGAGAAATACAATCTCAAATGCTTTTTTTTTTTTTTGGTCTGACATGTAATAATACATTTCAGTGGTCTAATTTGGTGATCTGGTTTTCCAGGTAAAAAGATGAACAAGAACCTGTAGCAATGAAAAAATATTTTTAGTTCTGAAAAAAATTATACAATGAATGCAAGCTAATAGATAGTCTAGAAATCTGGAAGCAACAAACTAGTATTGAAGATATTGAAGCAAACTGTCTCAGTAAGGTGAAATTAAAATATATGGCAATAAGTTTATTCTAGGTTTAAAAGGGCTATACTAACATTCACAATTGCCATCTATAGGTTAATTTTTTCCTTATTTTCTTTTTTCACTCTGAAATATCAGTACTGATGTTTTCATGGATTGTTATGCACATGAATTGATCAAATGTTAAGTGTTGTGGAGAACAACTTCTCTAAGTTTGAATTATTATCAAGACCTTAATAATAATTTAAACACCCATAACATTGTCAGATTATAATTTTGCATGTAAATTGAATCAGGAATCTGCCACCATGAAATTTTTTGACAGGCTAGTTGAAAATATATGTGGAATTATAGAATGATGGGACTGGATATAAACTTCAGAGTGTCTAGTTTAGCAGAGGGGAGATCATCCTCACCAGGATAGACAGCTAGTTAAACATGGAGCTGGTCTCCATTTATCCATCTGTAGCAAGAGTTACTCCCAAGGTCATCTAGGGGTGTCAGCTATGAAAGGTGATTCTGATCCTATTTTTGTGACCTTTTTCTGTTTAATAAGTTACTAGAATTCCTCTAGGAAGTATGGTCAAGCTTGGAAACCTTGGTAATTTCTGAATGCTATCTGTCACAAATCCTCGGCTAGAAAGGCTGAATTCATGCCTTAATGGGAGAAGAACAGTGCAAGAGAGATTCAACTCTAGTTGCTCTCACCATCATCCTTCCTAAGAAGACTGAGCACTAGAAGATTGCTCAGGTAGTCTTCAACTCAGGGGTCTAAGATTCTAGGCTAAAGGATGTGCAAAAATGCGATTTTCCTAAACACTTTACTTATGATTCATGCACCTATTTTCCTCTCATCCTCCCCCCTTCCATGTTCCTCATACACTAAATCCCCTATCATTGTTTTCGTACATCTAGGGCCGTCCTCTAATTCTTGTATCTAGTGAAAGTTCAATAAATTGGCCAGGGTTGGAAAATGCAGTATATTTTGTATATTTTAGAGTACATTCTATACTTTAGTAATAGATGCATTATAACTGCCAAAACTCAAGTAATGGGACGAAGAATTTTTGTGTGTGTGTGTGTGTGCTTTAATCACTGCACAGGATAGCAGTGTTTATGAAATTTAAATGTTTCCGAATCAAACCATATTGACTGACAGTAGTATGCCTGACATCATAGAAAAAGTAAAATGTGATATATCTAATGCATGATAATGATAATCTCCATGGATACTGAAATTTATTTAAAAAATACGAACATGTTAAGAAATATAGTTAGGTTGGCTATGACCCATTGAAGAATTGCATGAAATTACGTAATTCTTGGTGATAATTCCAGAGTGGAAGGATGTATATCATCGAACTAATTGTTCCTGGAGAAGGGGGGAAAAGATACTGGCCACTATTGTGTAAGCTGAATAGGAAGAATTTAAGTGATATTATAATTTTTACACAATGACTGTTAGAGCTCTTTTCCAAACTTTATTCCCCAGTCTAGACATAAAAAAGGGACATATTGCTATCATCTAAACTGCATTATATTTTATTTACTACATTTTATTTTTGAAATGTAAGTCTTAAAATACTAAAAACAAAAGCAAAATGCAGACTGGAAATGTAATTTGTGATAACAAACCAATGCCTATTTTTCTTCATCTATAATAAGCTTGTACAAGTCAGTGACTCAAGGATGAGCAACCCCAAAGAAAACCAGGCTAAGAATTGTAGCAAACATTTCTCAGAAAAAGAAATACCAATGGCCATTAAACACATAAAAAGATGACCTTATTCATGGATAATGAGATGCAAATAAAAACAGCAATGAAGATGCCTTTTTCACCCATCAAATTGTCAATAATTGAAAAGCTCACTAAGATGAGGAGAAACAGGCACTCTCATCCATGGCTAGTGGAAATGCAAATTCAGCCCATTTCTGGGGTGGGCTATTGGTCAATGTATAACTGGTACTGGGAAAGGGGCCACGTGAAAGAAATCCACTTGAAATATGAACCAGATAGATTTTTCTCGAATCTCTTTTTAAAATAATATCATTTGTTATTGAGGTAATGTTGGTTTATAACACATTATGTGATTTAGGTTCACATCATGTGTGTATAGGTTCACATCTCTTCAGATATATGTTATGACTGTCAGTCAAGTTATGGGGAAAAATCTACATACCCAATGACAAGTAATTGGATCAGAAGATGCTGCACATACATGTGATAGATTAATACTCAGCTATAAAAAAAGATGAAACCTTATCATCTGCAACAATATGGATAGAATCAGAGGGGAATAACTTAGTGATTTAAGTGAACTAAGTCAGAAGGAGAAAGATGGTATGATTTCATTCATTTGTAGAATATAAAGAAACAGACAAAACTAAGCCAAAACAAATCCTAGAACTCTGACTATAGAATGAGGCTATCAGAGCAGGAGGTTAAGGGCTGGAAGCATATGGGTGAAGGGACCCAATGAACTATGGTAGAGAATTATGGGTGCTTTGGTTGATGGTATAATAACTTAAATAGAACTTCTCTTGCTATTGAGCTTTGTTTTTTAACTACCCTTTTCTCTGATAAGATATATATTTTTAAAGATTTATTTATTTATGCATACAGATCTGGGGTACAGGCCAGAGGTGCAGGGGCAGTGAGAGGATTCACCAGAGACAGAGTGGGGAGCAGAACAGGCAGATCCACAAAGCACACTGCTGAGGGGAACAGCAGGCAGGTCAGGACAAGTCTGCCCACCATGTGGATCACCTCTGGAATGGGGATTGAACTCATGCTGAGGTGGCTTTAGTTTCTTAGTGCTGTGCTTTAACCCACTGCATCACCAGGGAGGGCCCTGATAAAGATATTTTTAAGGTTACCCAATTTCAAAATACTGGCCTTACTGTGCTTGATGCTTCTGTTTTATTAAGAAAACCTGTGATTTTTTTTCTAAACATTTAATTCTTTATTCATCTTTGATGATGTCATTGTTATTTAGACCAATTCTTTAAATAACCTGTTTGCTTCCATCTCAAGAGTCTTCCGCCATAGTTTAGCTCTCTATGTGTTCTGGATTTTATGAATCCTTTAAAATTGGAACATATTTATTCATGTAATTTTTGCTGAATTTAACCAAATTTATAGCCTTACTCTTCTCTTCCTCCTCTAAATCATGCCGACAGTTTACTTTTACTAAAATTCCCACGAAAGTATCACATGTCTTATGGTATGTGATGTTGCTTGCACATAGTATAATATTTCCATTGACAAGCAATCTCCAGGATGCAGAAATTGCCCATCATACTAATTCTAAATTTTCTATGGAACTTAAATGGTCTAGGAAAACAGGTATATCAAAGTAGTATATCAAGTAAGTAAATCAAAATAGTTTTAATTGATTTCATATTTACTGAGGATTATCAAAAACATAATTTATATTTTCCATGAAAATTATATTTGTCTATTATCAGAAAATGCAGGGTGGGTTACATGTCTAAACAATGCCAGTTTGACTTTAGATTTTTTGTTAGCATTCTTTGCTAGGAGCTGAAGACAACAGCTAAGGAGGCAAAAGTATGGGAATAATGCAAGTTTGATAAAAAAAAATAAAGATTTCTAATTTTTATAATATTTGAGAGTGCTCCGATGGTCATATAAATATATATTTGTTTTTGTCTTAAAAATCATTTGACATTTTGCCCACTCTGATTATAGGTATTTTTGAATTCATTTTAGATTACATGTTGAGGGTCGAAAAACTGCTATAATGCTGATAGTCAGATGAAAATGGGAAAAATAGTGAAAATGCAAATGTTCTCAAATTTTCTCATGTCCCATGCTATATTAAGGTTGTCTCATATAACTGATTATGTACATTAACACAAATAGCTTTATCAACACTTTAGAAACTCAGTCCAGTGGTATAGATATCATCCACGAGGAGAAGAAGAGCAATGATGCATCTGATTCACAATAAATCTCTGTAAGACTTTGAATTTTAGGCAATAGCTGTATTTATTTTTATTGTGTTTTTTATGAGGAGCCTTTGGAAAAGCTATGTTCCATGATCTGATGTTTATGGTCAGTTCAATCTTTCTTTGAAGATGAGATACACCCATAAACTAGGACATGACTCATCGGATACTTATGACTACATGATGCTCATTTGTAAGGTTCAAATCTTTACAACCTTATGGGAACACCTCTTCTTGACAAGCCCAAGGTGCCTGGGCTCAGTAAAGATGTGACTATGTGTCACTACAGGCTCAGAAATGAGCATAATCTTCCATCATCCAGTCTGACCTCAGTGTCTCTGGCTATATAAACTAGTCTGTCTGCTCTGAATATTAATCACGTTGGCTTTAAACCTGGGAGTCTTTTAAAAGAGAAGCTTCCCACTCATCAACAATAACAAACAATTTAACATTGTGTTAAGCAACTTGTCAGCTACTCATCTCTGTCAGAGTTATCTCTTTGGTGATTATATTTCAATCATGGTTTGAATGTGTATGATAAAGACATGAGGTGTGCATAAAACAAATGTAAGTGTTTCTTAATGTGAAGAAGAAATGGAGAGAGAGATAGAACAGAGATAGAGAGGAACTGAAAAATGGGAACAAAGATACAGTTAATATTCCTTAGGTACTACAAATTTTTCAGTTGCTTCTAAGAACTTCACATGGAGTGACTTATTTAAGTCGCAATGAGGCCAAGACACAGCTACTACTATTATCTTCATTTTTTTTTCTTACTAGGAAAAACTATTGGTACAATAAGTAAGTGCAGAATTAGAATTTGACCTAGGCACTATGCCCAATAGCAAAATCTTTAAACATCTATGGCATATTTAGTCATTATATAACAATTACTGACTTCTTTTTTCAAAATAGAACAAAAATTAAATGGGAATTTGCATTTTTCATCTGTTTATGCATAGTCCAATAATATATTTAGGTGATCTTTAGACATTGAAATACCAACATTTCACCAATCATTTGATTGTGAATCCAGGAAATGGAGCTATTTGGTTGATGGTAGATAAATTAAACTCACAATTTTCACACAGTGGGGAAATGAAGATCATTTGAAATCTCATAATGGTTATAAGATGCATCTATTTTGGGGGCTTAATTGGCTTCCTTTCATCAACTTTTATTCTTGATCTCTTTCCTAATTTTATTTTAGAGTTTCTTGCAGATGTGCCCAGCCTTTGTAAATGTCAGAGCATTAGCTAGTAAATATTAATTGATTAAATTTTCCATTTTCTTCCTGATATATATGTCTGGAGAGTAGGGTCTTATGGGTGCTTTACTGAGGGTTGATCAGGAGAATTAGTCATTCAGTCAAAAGTAAAGGGTAAAGTGTAACCATGATGTGTACAGTGTTTTATCTAAGGCTATTGAGAAAAACTTGTTTTGTTTGATAGTCAATACCTATTCATGTAAGTCTGGCAGAACAAAATTAGAAGATTTTAAGATTTTATTGTCTTGTATGAAATTATTTTCAGGTATTACCTTTCAAGTTCTATGTGGTTAAAATTTTATTTTGCTGCTTAACATCTAGAATATAGATTAATGAACATATTCTTCTCTGGTTCTTAGCTTATGCAAACTTGGTAGATTTGACAATATCCTCAGTTTTAGGGATAGAGTGTGACCTAAGCTAATCAACATATCATATTTGTTAACACAGGTAGCTAGTTATTGTGACCAGAATCAGGCCAGTACAACTTTTGAGGGCTACTTGGAATAATATGAATGGACCAGTCTGAGGTCATGAAAATGGAGTCAATAGTGAGGACATCAAACCAAGTGGAAAATGATAACAACCAAGACAAATAAAACCCAAAGCAAAAATCATGACTAAAATCCGTTCAACCTTTGGATTATTCCATGCTTAAATCCAGAATACCTCTCTGTTACTCCATTACTGAGCCAGTCAATCTCATTCTTTAGGTAGGCAACTTTGAATTGAATTTTCAGTGGTTTGCAATGGAGAGAATCCTGGATATGAAAAAAAAAAGTAAGTAAGTGAAAAAGGAAAGCAATAAACTCCTTAAAATATCCATTATTTCCCCGTTGTGACAGTAAAGCATTAAAGTTGGGGGCTCTCCCTGGGGACACAACAGATTAGAGTGCAGCACACTAGAGCTAGCCACAGCCACTTCAGCTTGAGTTTGATCCCCTGCCAGGAAGATGACCCACATGGCACAGCAGACCTCTCCTGTCCCGCCCGCTGCTCCCCTCAGCAGTGTATTTTGTCGATCTGCCTGTTCTGCTCCCCACTCTGTCTCTGGTGAATCCTCTCAGTGCCCCTGCACCTGTGGCCTGTACCCCAGTTCTATATGCATAAATACATCTTAAAATAAAGCATTAAAGTTGGATGGGACTACTTGAAATTATCTCCCTCAGAAATGTTTTGTTTCACTTTTTAGAATGTTTTGTTTCATTTTTTAGCAAACACCAAAATCTGTGACAGTCCCTGCTGAAGTGGTAGGCCTAGAAGGTTGCATGTGATATTGAGTTCCCGACACCCTTTTTTTTTTGGAGACCTAACAAAGTTTGGGTCAACCTGAAGGTTAAATTGAGCCAAATGCTTTATTTCATTTAAGTATTTGAACTAAGAGACAGAATTATAGTCAGAGAATGATGAGCACTTGAACTGCAGGTCATGATGAGTCTGGTGGAAATTTTCAGTGGCGTTTAAATGTGCTACAGAAAAAGCAACAGGAGACGTCAGTTGACAAGGACAAGAGAGAGAGAGGGAGAGCAAGAGAGGGAGAGAGAAAGGTGTAAAAATATTAGTTACCCCATCAAAATATATATGATGGGGATGGTATTTCTATGGTCTGACCTAAGTCTTGGGTCACAAAGGTGATATCTGATGATTGAAGGCAGGAGCAGAGTGGACTACTGTAACAGCCAGAGACGAGAACCAAGAAGTGCAGGAAAGGTCCAGTTAGAAGCAAGGATGATGTGGAGAATAAAAAGAAGGTCATCTTGTCTGGAGCAGAGTAGATTAGGAGGAGATTCTGGCCCCTGAACTCAGAGAGCAATGTAGCTAGAAGGCTGTGCTAAGGTCATTTTAAACAGGTAAATTGCTACTGCTTGTGTTCTCTAGTAACACTAACATGGTAATTGTGATGATTGACTTCGAGTTGGTTTGAATAGGTTTGTTTTTCTTGGAAACACTCCCTGACTAGAATCGTTGAAGAACATTGTTCATAAAAGAACTATTGCTTTTCTAACTCAATATTATGTAAAGCCTATATCCTTGTTATATAAATATAAAGGAGATAAAAACAGTGCTTTAGTTGAAAAGGTATTTTCAAATTTCTTATTTGTAACATTTGTATCCTATAAAACTGAATCTATGAGAAAAATGGCAATTTAATGAGCATGAAAATATGAACTCAAGATTACAGATGATGGATGCTGTCTCAATCTTCATTTTTATTTCTGTGTTTTGCATTGCTTGCATGATGTTGAAAACTATCTCTATTCACACCAATAAATAGGTGCAAATGGTAAATGATTTCAACATCTCATCACCTTGAAATCTCAAGATTCTGTTCAAATAAACTGACCTAGAAACTTGAAAGTAGAGAAATGGTTAATTGGATTCTCTTCAATAGCTAACATATTTGTACTCTTTCTAATAAGTGTAAAAGGGTGACATGCATTCCTTTATTAGTGAATCTCAAAAAACATAAAGAAATACTGAAATTACTTACATTATGGCCATTACACTTTTCTTTGAGACTATGTAACAAGAATGTCACCAGGTGAATATGACTGGGACTGGGCTGCCTTGAACGGAAGTGCACAGCTGGCTTGAGCGGCTTCTTCCTGAAAACATTTTCCACAAAACACATGTATGAATAAACAAATGTATTGAAAGGCCAGGTCAGAACTACAAACTGCTTTATCAATAATCCAATATCAAGAAGTTTAAATGTATGCTCAAAAGATAATTACGCGAGCTGTACAAACAATCGCTAACCTGAATACATAAATTGTCAAGTTAGGAGTTAATTTCCAATGGGTTGAAATTTGGTTTAAAACATTATTCAACTATGCTTTTTGCTTTATTATACTTTAAAAATAGCTTTCAAATTATTTGGAAAATTAAGTTTTTCAAGCAAACTTTTCAAGGATACCCAACAGTTCTTTAAAAACAATGACTCAAATTAACCTGCAATACCATACATTATGAAGTAAAAGTCCATGAGGGAACTTGGAGTCCGAGGAAGTCTAGGACGTGTTTTATGGCTTGTGATTCTTTCCACTTGGTACATGGATCATTTTCTTTCTTAGTACCAAATAATGAAAAGTTTTCAACATTTTTGACCTTATAAAATTATTTTTTCATATCTTGCAGTGTAATGTATGACGCACATAATAACACACACTTTACTTCCATGATGTCCATAAAAGGAAGTTGAAATCCAGAATGAACTTCTAGTTCCTAGAAGTAGCTTATATTAAAATCTTTACTAGTAGAGAAAATATCAAAACCCCAAAATGTCCTATACAACCAACTAGGAAACTATTTCTGAAGTGACTCACACTAGCCTATTTCACCCTGCTAGTATGTAACCTCAATGGAATAAGTCTTTCTGCTTTGATTACTTTCGAATTAGCAGCTTTTAGAACAGTGCATGACACATAGTGGGCATTCATGATGTTTTAGCTGCCTTTTGGGCAATGAAACCAGAGAAAGTAGCTCAGGATATAATTCCCAGTGGCCTTAGTTTAAATGAATTCCTAAGTAAAAAGTTATAAAAGCCAGCTTTATTAAAAGTTGGGGGGTCAATCTAAGTTCTTACAGTATTGTTATGTATTATGCAGATTCAGATCTTTCTTAAAATCATTTCCAACTGAATTTTTTTTTTATAATTTTTTTTTAAAGATTTATTTATTTATTTGTGCATACAGAACTGGGGTACAGGCCAGAGGCTCAGGGGCGGTGAGAGGCTTCACCAGAGACAGAGTGGGGAGCAGAACAGGCAGATCGACGAAGTACACTGCTGAGGGAAGCAGCGGGCGGGTCAGGAGAGCTCTGGCTCGCCATGTGGTCTCCTCCGGGGCAGGAGGCAGGCGGGAATCGAACTCATGCTGAAGTGGCTTCAGATTCTCAGTGCTGTGCTTTAACCCTCTGCGCCACCAGGGAGGGCCACCAACTGAATTTTAAATGAGTCAGAGAGTCTTCTTTCCCTAAGACATCTAAAGTTTGCCAAGTTCTTTAGTTTAGGTGTGATTACTACATTGTTAAAAGCTACCCTTCATTTTAATAATGCATCCATTTCACTTAAAGACTCTGAAACTTCCACTATTAATGGTTAACATTCTAAAAACTGAGGGACAGTAGATGGGTTTTTCTTAGCTAATTGTGATTTGCACGGATGTATAATATATTAATTCTAGCCAATGTTCAATAGATGTCATGGATTACCTGAGTTTCATTTATTCAAAAAGTGTTCTAATAGTAAGTTTCTTTGCATTACTTGGAATCTGTGTAGCTGTCGTAAAAATTAAAGAATCAAAAATTACGGAATCAAAAATATAGGTATACCTTAATTATATCTGCTTGCCATCCCAAGTTGTGACCCTATTCAAAACTTGTCTTTCTTTTTCTTGAAAATAAGAACCTGTCTTTTAAGCCTCTTTTTGTTTGGTAATATGAAAATCAATGATTTAGTGTGCAATTTACTTTGCCCCTGAGATTAGCTCCTCTCTTTCTTCCTTATTCCTGGACTGCCACTCCTCCCTTAACAATGGTCCTTTATGCATCTGTGCCAACGCCTTACTGTTGCGCTCATGGATTGGATTACCGCCAAGGGTGAAACTGAAAACTTTATGGAAGTGCTGACGCCAGTAAAGCTCCAATGGAAGCATAGAGTCAGAATACAGTATTAAATGTCTTGGAGCTGTTCAGTTTCATATTGACAGAGAGGGTTTTCCTCAATTGCCTCCTTCATTGGAAGGGCCACCAGTCCACCAGTGAATGATTCCATCTGAAGGTGTTGGGAAGAATGATGGCCAACACTGATGTGCTGTTGTTTGGAAAAAGGCTATTTTTGTCAGTTGACTTGTGTCCACCCAAAAGATGCAAGTCCTGGACCCTCGCTCGTGGCACAACAGGATAAAGCACAACATTGTAACTAGTAGCAGCCACTTCAGTGTGAGTTCGATCCTCAGCCCCAGAGGTGATCCTCATGGCGGAGCAAAATTCTTGACTTTCTCGCCGGCTGTTCCCCTCAGCAGTGTACCTCATCGATCTGTCTATTCTGCATCCCACTTGATCTCTGGTGAGTCCTCTCACCGCCCCTACACCTCTGGTCTGTGCCCCAGTTCCGCATGCATACATAAATAAATCTTTTTTTTTTTTAAAGATGCAAGTCCTAACCCTGGGTAGGACTTTTTTTTTTTTTAAAGATGCAAGTCCTAACCCTTACATGGGCTCTTTGAAGATGCAACTAAGTTAAGATGAGGTCATGCTTGATTAGGTGGACCCTAATTTGATGACTCTCGGGTACTTATCAGGGGATGAGAGACAGAGGCACAGAGATACAGGGAAAATACCCTGTGAAGGTGAAGGCAGGGGATTGGAGTTTTTTTCCCTTACAAAACAAGGAATGCCAAAGATGTGGGCAATGCCAGAAGATGAGAGTAAGTCACGGAAAAGATTAGCCCCTAGCCCCTCCACGAACATGATCCTACCAACCTCTTGATTTCACACTTCTGACCACTAGAAGTGTGAAAGAATAAATGTCTGCTGTTTTAAGCCAACCACTTTGTGGAAATTTGCTATAGTAGCCTGAGAAAATGAACTCATTCATTAAAGGTAAAAGTATGGATCTATGAAGATATGAAGGTAGTGAATTTTAAATTTCTAAGTCATTAATTATATTCTGATCTTTTTCCCAGTTAACTTTTAAATGATTTTCACAAACCATATGTTTTCTCCTTTCTTCCTCCATTATCTTGCAGACAGGACCTTCCTCCTCTGCCTCCAATTAGTTGCATTCCTCGACATTCTTCCCATGGCCCTGTCCTCTAGACACTGATCCCCACCCCCACTGCCACCCCCATAGCCTGTGCATATTTAGGATGGGTCACTTTCCTTCCTTCCTTTCTTTTTCCCTTCTCTCCCTATTACACAGACCTGCCTAGTATCACATTCCCTCACAACCCTGAGCTCTGCCAGGAAACACGTTATCTGGTCTGCTAAGTAAATATTGGATCAGCGGATAAGTGACCATTACTGACTTAAGATGCAATGTTTCTCAACTAGTTCATTTGTTTTAATGGCGTCCACCTTCAGGCATGACTTTGGCAGAAAAATGAATTTCATTATGGTAAGCGTGGGGGTGAATGGGAGGGTAGCTCCTTGGGGCAAACACACCTGTCATATCCTTCAGGTTATATCACACAGCAACCGCCTACTCTTCCCTGTCTCTGAACTCTGCTGGTGGGAGTTCAAGTATTGTCCCAAGGGCAGGCTGCAGGAAGAAGTACCCAGCATCTTAAATGAGTGCATCTGGGTAATTGCCTCCCGGGGAGTAAGAACTTAAAATCAATCCACAATCTTTGTGCTGGTTTAATTTTACTTTCTCTGTAATTGGACAATTTTTTAAAACAAAATCTCATCTCTAATAGTTACAAAGTCTTGTTGTAAACATTTCTGGAAGTGGATGCATCTACACACAAGCATGTACATTTCACCTATATGCCATTCAATAGCTGGTCTATCATTTTGCATTTTGTCTGAAAATTTGACTGCTTTGAATGAGCAGATTTACAGATTTTTTCCTCCTGAGTTTGTATAGAAACAACCCAATTCAAGGGATAGATTTCTAAAGCTAATTGCAGATCTCTTTTGACCTAATCTTATACAACTTTCCATTTTTTGCCTCTATTTTCGGGGTACAGGTAATTGACTATCTGTCTACTCTCATTGAGGACCCACTCAGGAAACAGCTTCATGAGTGTAGTGCCTCATCAACAAGATTTAAATAATGACAACTCCTACTGATTTTCTGCCACGGTAAATAGCTGTAAGTAATTTTTGAAATAATAATGCTGGACCAAGTCATCATCCTTAGTTAATCAATGTGAAAACATCCCAGAATCTATTTAATTCTAAATATCCAGGAGCTATCAATCTTGAAAGGGAGGGTTTTCTTTCCCTCTATTTTTGTCATTGCTGAGAGCAATCTTAGGGCTAAAATAAACAAACTATTGTATATTGACATAAATCTAGAGTCTTCTGAAAGGGAACAAATGTATTGCACAAACTGTGGAGCCAGAATGTTCGAGTTCAAATCTCAGCTCCATTAGTATAGGATGTGTGTCTTTCAGCTAATCCTAGAACTCATTCCCTTGATGACCTCACTCATAATGGAGATAATTAGAGTACTTACTTCGTAAGGTTGTAGTGATGACTAGATGAATTATTGTACATGATACTTTAGTATCTGGCACATAGAAGGACTCCATAAATGCTTTTTATTAATACTGTGAGTTTCTCTTCATTCCAAAGGGACAAGCCCTTCAGACTTCTAGCTGAAGTTGGAACTGGAATGGAAAAATTTTGGTCAAGTGTATTCTTGCTGTAGAGAATGAAATTTCTGGTTGAAATTTCTTCTGGCAAGGAGTCATGCTATATCTTGAAGCCAAGGGAAAGTGTCAGAGACCAAAGTGGATAGGAGTTGAGCTAAGCACCATGCATTGGCATCACAACTGTTTCTCTCCTGCATTGTCCTCAAGGTTTTGTTCTGATACGCAGGTTATGTCCAATGATGTGCTTATTGCACCAGCAAGATCTCTGCTTTGGATAAGACCTTGTCATTCCATAAGAAATGGGTGTCTTAGAAAACATTTGTACAAGTTCAAGTCTTAGCTGGTATATTGTTTTACATAATGCACAGATCAGGACTTCAAGCCAAAGGATTACAAAGGATTATCCAAAAAGTGATTCTTACCAAGTCAAAAATAGGCCCAGGATGAAAACAGAAGAAACAGAAGATGAGCCATTGAAGAGGAAGTAAGGTCAGAGTGTATGAAAAAGAGAGTCATGTGGTGGGTCATATACAGAAATAGTATTTTTACAGTGGCACTTACTTTCTTCCAGGTGTTAGATTCAAAAGTTGACACTTGTAAACAGTGCACAGCAAAACTAACCTTAAAAATCTCTTCTATCTGGGCTCTCCCTGATGGCATAGCGGGTTAAAGCACAGCACTAAGAAGCTAAAGCCACTTCAGCATGAGTTTCATCCCCACCCTGGAGGTGACCCACATGGCACGGCAGACCTCTCCTGACTTGCTCGCTTCTCTCCTCAGCAGTGTATTTGGTCAGTTGGCCTGTTCTGTTCCCCACTCTGTGTCTGGTGAATCCTCTCACTGTCCCTGAACCTCTGGCCTGTACCCCAGTTCTGTATGCATAAATAAATCAATCTTAAAAAATAAAATCTCTTCTATCCTAGGGCTGCCCTGGTGGCACAAGGGGTTAAGTCCTCAGCACTATGAAGCATCTGTAGCCACTGTAGGTGAGTGCCATCCATGGCAGGCCAGGGAGATGACTCACAATGGTACAGCAGACCTCTCCTGTCTCCCCCCCAGCATTTCAGTAGATCCTCCTGAGCCCCACTCTCTGGTGAGTCCCCTCCCCCTCACCCCACCTTTTCCCTCTCCTCTCTGGCCTATACTCCAAATCTTGTATGCATAAATAAATAAATCTTAAAAAATAATATCTCCTATCTTTCACAAGGTGTAAAATAGATGATATTGTGTATACAGCCCTGCACATATATGGTTAACATTCGAAAAATTAAATAGGATATGAAAAGTAACATAATACAAAATAAATTTTACAGCATTTTATATCTTAAACTGAATCTTAAGCCTGAATATTTGAATTCTCTTAACCTAAATGCATCCATTATCTGATTCTAAAACAATGGACAGGGTAATGCTAAATTTTATCTTCTGGACTGCCTTTTCTACCATTTTCTTTTAGCTTGCTTATGTTTTGAGCATAATGAACCCTAGAAACCTAAAGACTAATTTTTTTTCAGAAGATAAAATATTGGAATGTGGATATTTTGTTCTCCAAGTTTCTCAATATTATAAAGACTTGAAATCAGTTTTAACAAAGATGACCTTAGGAAAATAAAAACAGAAATGTTCTACGATGTCACTACTAAGTGTTACTGGTGAGGTTTTCACATTTTTAGAAAATAGGAGAACAAAGTCACATGTGCCCTCCCTTTAAGGGAGCTCACCAAAAGAGGGTGCATCTCTGTTCAGTAATTGTTGTTAAATTCCCAGTGAAAATCGAGATTATTTATGCATGAACAATCTTAAATGTTGAATGAGAAACCAAGTGACTATAGAGCAACTCAGAACCCCTTTACGACCTCAACTGGAATATAAATACATGTAATTTTATTCTAAGATTAATTTATTCTTTCAATGTTATCTTAATGGGCAGGCTGAGGGATAACTCAAGACCCCCAAACTTGTATATGTTATAGGGTTTCTACCCTCTGACATGTAAAAACAAATCATCCCCTTAGTGTGACAGATATTCAATAGAATGATTCTACACAGAAATAGAAGAAAAGAAAGAATATAGTTTCCTAGTGAAATAACCAAAATTACCCATCCTCTCATGTGTAAATGCCCAAAAAGGGTTGGCTTAAAGTTGGGACTTCTGACACCCAAAAGTTTGCCTCAAGTTTAAGGCACCTTAGGGAAAGGGGCAGAGGGGAGCAGGCAAATTTAGAAAAAAAGGGGCAAAGTTAAAATACAAATAAAGATAAAGCCTGCAGCTGTGAGGCTCCCACATGTATCTCACACATGTGTCTCACAGACGTGTCTCTCAAGTGTTTCTGTATGTCTCAACTCCATGTTGCTCTTCCATGTCCCCATTCCCTTGTGCAACTCCAACACTGAGACACAAGCCCGCCTTCCTTCACATGCCTTCTGTTCCCCAGTCTCTTTCCTGTGCCGCTGCTGTGGGTCTGGCCACGAAGTCTTTACCTTCATCTGGTCACACAGCTGTGCCACTCCTTAGGTGGGGTGGAGAGTTTATATCGACCCCTTTTTATGGCAACTCCTCTGTTACGTTCACTTCAGTTCTGAACTGAATACATCAGACTTGTCAGTCACTGTGCTTGAGTCAGGCTACATACCTTCTTGTTTCTTCTTTTCAGGTAATATAGAGCTACTTTCTGATCCCCCTTGTGGTTTAGTTGGGTCTAAAGGCATAACAGTACAAGGGATGGCTACCACATCCAGATTGGGGCTTAAGATTTCCTGCTTGATCTTCAAAGAATTCTTTTTGTACCGTGGTCATTGAGAAGGTATCATTCCATTTTTAAAAAAATAATATAATAGTTTATTTTTACATCATTTTGTACATTTTTTTTTCTTAACAAAATTGTAATCCCTGTGGGTTTTCCATCACCGAGTCACCCGTGTGCCATCACCATAGTCCCGTCCAATTCCCTACCCCCCGCCATCATTCCATTTTGTAACGGAGATGGTGCCATGACAAAGTGGAAGCTGTCTGAACCAAGACCTTAGCTGGAGTGAGGCCTCCTAGGTAAGCTGCCCTTCACATCAGACCGTGTGAAAATGAAAAGTACAACTCTTGAGTGTTAAGTTGGGATTTTGAGTTTGTCTGTCATAGTAGCTCAGGTTATATATCATAAGAGACCCTTTTTCCAAAAGTGAACTTACCATTAAAAATTGAAATTAGATCATTCACTTGAGAAGTATGGAGTGAAGAAATTGATAATGGGGTCCAGAAAGATGCTGTCTGTGTGATGCAATAGCAAGATATTTTGTGTAACTCTCTCCTGCAATAAACTGGAGGTCAGAACAAGTCCCTACTCAGTCTTCAGCTTTAGGGGTGATGGTTGAAATTAATCAGAGCACTGGGATGGACTGGCTATTACAGGCTGTATTTTTCAAAATATTAAAAAAAAAGAGAGAGAGATGGGCTCAGCAAAGAACTGGCAGGTTTACAAGCCTAAGTGAAAAGGAATAGATGGAATCCTGAAATGTTTGTTTGGAAAGCTGTTTCTAAATCTTAATAGGAAAATTTTGGTTTTAAAAAATTGTTGGTTTCATCAAGTAACTCCAGGCAAAGATCAGATTAAGGGTGTGTCCTTTCCTGAGCTGATGATCAACTACTCCTTGCCAGTGGCTTACTGAAAAGGAAGGTGACCTCACTTTCTAGATTGCAAGTAGCCTCAAGATAGCCATCATTAAATGGGTGAGAGAGGCTGGAGGGTGAGAAAACAGAGTAGCAAAATTCATTTAAGAACACTATCTCAGAAAGAAAGTTGGAAAATTTACCTGATTACAGCAAATGTATTGGAAACCTATTAAGTTGTTGAGGGAATTGTATTGCCCGCCTCCTCCAAAGCAATGAATCCAAACTAAGACAGTATTTGTTTGAATTTTAAGTAACCCTGTAGCAGGTGCTATCATGCACTATCCTTATTTCCTCAGTTTATTCCAGGATACAGTTGACACATCCTGTGTCTTTATCTTTCTGTCCTGTGGGACTTGTTGCCTGTAGGGCTGCTTAGAATTAGTACCCCAGGAATGACCTTGAATCAAGGAGGCAAGAGTGTTTGCACCTGTCATGGAAATTGTGTTCCACATAGTCTCTTAGTGGGTCCCCAGAGGTTTTAAGCTCCAACTTACTAGTTTCATTCTAGTATTAATGCTTTTTCGACCAGCTTTCCTTCCTTCCTTCCATCCTTGCTTTATTTTCAGGCCTTCCACTACTCACAGTGCATTATCAGATCACCTTTTTGGAAAAGCACCTGCATTTGAACACTTGCTCAGGGGCCTGGATTTTTAGGGGACACATATTTATATAACTCCCCACTTTTTATGAACTGCAGATAGGGCTTCAAAATCTCTATCATCTCCAAGTGAGACACCCTAAGTAAAAAAAAAAAAAAATATATATATATATTAAGAGCCAGCCATAATACGATGAGTTGTCCCATATCCTGTTTGAAGAGGAGGGCTAAATCATGGATGGGTGAGCTCTGTTCAAACAATTCTGCCCACTACATTGATCGTGAGGTGACATGATAGGCAGAAAGTGTCACACCCTGACTACGATTTTCTCACTATTTCCTGAAGGGAGAAAGCTAAAAGCCCGCATGCGCAACTGCAAGAAGTTCCATCTGCACATGCCTGGGCATAAGCCAGCCCAGAACACGGGCTGGACTTGCTGTGCACTCCCAGTCTTTCATCTCCTCCTTACTCCCTTCGGCAGCCAGGTTATATTCTCCTTTTTCAAATTGGCTCCCTCATGCTTGAGTTTCACTAATAAAGCTCTGCTTTACTCAACCACAACTAGCTTTCTGGTAAACTCTTTCCCTAGAGGGTAAAAGATCCACTCTTTTCTGTTGGGGCTTGTAACAGTAAACTCAATCCTGCCCAAGGATGTTCCCCAACTTTTTTTGGACAATGATGTGAGCAACAAACTTAAAAAAAAAAAAAAGTTAAGATTTACTTTGTAGAAGAACTGGGGTATAGGCCAGAGGTGTGTGTGTGGGGGGCGGGTGGGAGAGTGGGGTGGGCTAGTGAGAGGATTCACTAGAGACAGTGTAGTGTGGAACAGAACAGGCAGATTGACTGGGAAGCAGCTGGTGAGGCAGGAGAGGTCTGCTGAGTCGCAGGTGGGTAAGCTCCCTGCCCGGGGATAGAACTCAGGCCAAAGTGGTGATAGATAGCACTGGGACTTCACCCATAGGCCACCAGAGAGGCCAGGGCAATAAACCTTGATTTTGTTAAGCAACTTAACAAAATGTTTTTGTGTTTTGGTTGTTTGTTACAGTAGACAGCACAATTTCTGAAAACTCAAAGAGAAGTACATATTAATGTATTTATTTTTTTCTTATTCTAAGACCTGCTTGGGGCAGGTCTTAGTGGGGGAGAGGGCTGTTAGATCACGATGAGATCAGTGAGTGTTAGGGAGAGGGTTTTTTTCTGAAAGTAGAAGTCAACAAAGAAAGACCACGCATTTCTTCCTTAAGGTGACTTTTGGCTCTCCATTGTATTCACTACAAGTTATTTGAGTATATGGAGTATATGTTTGTATGGTTGTTCACTGGTATACATGGTATACATGCACCTACTGTATCTGTATACATGAGGAGAATACAGGTGAGGTCAACCATAGCTAGTTAACAAAGAGCAAGTGTTCATTTTTTTAGTCGTCCTTGCAGTGACCCTTTATTCTTCTTTGTCTGCAAGACACCTATCCCTCATGTTTCACATTCAAATTTGTGCTATTTATGACATCCATAACCCTACATGTAGATTTCTAGGACTGCTCTGACAAATTATACTGACTGATCAAGCTCTACAAGGAGCAAATAAATCATAGATTAGGAGGATCATTCCTGGACAAGGGCTACTCTCATCCTAGCTATAACTATGCCTCATTTTCCAGAGGTATTTGTATTTCAGTTCGTGTTTCCAGAAAGCTCCTACAGTT
>NW_004567108.1:59588562-59597549 GCF_000260355.1 Condylura cristata | reverse complement strand
TTAAAAACTCCCATAAGAAAAAAAAAAAACTTTTACTAAGTTCTTACATAAAGTCAGCCTTTAACAACAATTCAGGTGCCAGTAGCTGATGGGGAAATATTTTAAGTCAGGAATGTTCTCTTCAAAATATCCACCTTTATAGAGTTATGGCCATCTATTCTGAGTATCAAAAAATGGTCCTGAATTTGAGGAATCAATATTGAGAAATTGTCTCACCCCTGCAACTTATCAACCAGAGACCTACTATTTGATTGCCATACCATCAAATTGAAATAGTTTAATTTAAAATCTTTGTTGCTGTGCTAGACAGCCAAACATTAACTCAGAGTAAATTTTAATTCTGAACAATTTAAACCTTTGTAACAAAGATTTACATATATATCATATCCCCTCTCCTCGGACATATTTCCTCTCCTTCTGCTGTTATCCAAGAACAAACATGCTATAGTGATCATACAGGTAATAATATCCCAGCCCTGCTGTGTTTCCCCAACGCAAATGCAATCAGCTGCACCAGACTCCCAAACTTTCTCTCCTATAGATTTTCCTATTACTTTTCTCAGCCCCAGAAATTTAACCCCTCTTTTATTTAGAAAAACCAATTTGATTTGAATACAAAACCCTGAATAAATTTAGTCTCCAAGACATATTTGATATTATCTTTAAATTCCATTTCTTGTGACAGTTTCATTCAAAATTATAGTAGTAAAACACAAAAATGAAGTTCTGGGAGTTAAATACTAACCATGTGTTTGGGATAGTTAGAGGGGAGGTAGAGATCTCTGGGCCTTTGGAATCTATAGAACAACAGATGTAAAGATCAAAAAGGGAAAATCAGGAGTATGAATGTACAGAAAATACTTTGAAGTACAAGCATTTTTTTAACCAGAGGAAACCAATTTTCCCAATTTACTCACACAACACTGGGTTGAATAAACCCTGGGTGTGCTGAAACGTTGGTAAACAGACTAACAGATGGGAGAGTGTGTTGTTAGTTTACTGACTTCTCATTTTCTTTTATTATACGAGAAGAATACAAAACTTTAGCAAAACAAAACTATAATAAAAAACAAAATCAGTGTTTGTGGGAGGATTACTTGGGTCAAGTTAGAACTGGCTAAAAGGACACAAAAGCTTTGAATAATGTAGTAGGTCGCTAAGCCTGTGGTCAGGGGTCCACATTTCTTAATCTCTATGCCTCTTCATGTTTGAAGCATATTATGGAATTAGATTTGACCTGAATAAAAAAAAATAAATTCATTCATGGTTTAGACTTTATAGTTATTGTCCAAACGCTTAGTAATATTGCTCCTATTTAAGAGTATTAACTGTTTGGGGACCTTCAAAGGCTGCCTGACCTAAGAAAACTGGGGGAATCTCAGGGCAAGAATGCCATGTGGTTTTAAGAGCCCTTTGTTTTTTTTGTGTGTGTTTTATATCTGAAGTTTCAGCATCATCTGTTTCCTCTGGCTTCTATGAGCAACTGTGGACAACTTGCTGGGGTCCTTTGGTATATGTGTGCTGATGAGCTCAACGGACATGTTGGACTCTGAATTTGCTTCCATATGGAACAAGTTAGCAGCTATTTAATTTCTAAAAATGTTTATGAAATCCACAATCCATTGTTATTTTTAGAGAGGCTTGTTCAGGTCTTCGCCAGACGGTTATTTCAGGACTCTGGAGATTCTTTATGAAACTCCTGTAGAAAACATATCACCTTAAAACTATACCAAGTTATTGTGAAAATGAAAACAAAGTTATTGATTCCTTGTTTTATTTACATTGATTCTCTGCTAATAAGAGTTAATTTGTGTTTAGCTGCCTGGCAAAACAAAATATTGTAAATTAGATTTGTCTGTAAACTACTTTGGTTTTATCATTAGAGTGAACTGTTTCACAATTGACCAAAAAAGTACATGATAGTTTTGGAATCAAGTAAGTCCCTGCATAAACTTAAAACAAAACAAAACAGGTGACAACTTATCTGAAGTTGAGCCCAGACACAATATTTCACTTAGGTTGTTTCCAGTATCATGGTCTTTAAGTGATTTAATTTCTTTTCTTGGCCTTTTAGCTCAGAGTTACCCCTATGTTCGAAGATTGATGCTTTTTTAGTATTCAAGCTTCATCTCTCCTTCTGAAAGCTTCTTGTGGTTGAATGTTGAACACTCACAAAAGCTGAGAGGTATTTAAATGTGAAAATGAATTATTATAATTAGATTTACGTATTTAATCAAGGATGCAAAATACTGTTTCTTGTTCTCAATGAAATTTAGAAAAGGAAGTTGAGAAAATGTTAAAGTAAATGCATCTGTTTCTGCCTATTTTAAAATTGGTATTTCTCTTGAATTGTTCTTATTTGATAATGTTCTTTTCATTACATGATTACTTAGTTGTAACTGTAAGGGAATATTTGAATTACAAAAATGCCAGTCTGGTGGCATTAGAGAAACATATTGTGGGTGACGCTTATCTCTGGCTGGCAACTTAGGATAAAACAATCCTTGAAAAAGGAAGCATCATGAGAAAGGAAGTGGGAAAGGAAAATGATTCATGTAAGGAAGTGTAATTTGATTCCTGATAATTTTGGTGTTGTAGTGACCATAATATCCCTTTATACACAGTATCTCACATGGAAGATCTCATACGTAAAATAATCCAATATAAACTCTTATTTTTCCTTTGTAAAGTTGGTAGAGATTCAATGAAGATTTTTTTTTCTCAAAACATTAATTTTAAAATAAAATGAATTTGTCAGTCTCTGGAACCAGACTCTCTCTCTCAGATGAAAAATAATTTTGTTTTGATTTATGCATTTAATATTTCACACTAGAAATGTAAAACTACAGCAGTTATTTTATAGTGAGTGAAATCAGGAAATATGGAGGTAATTCATTATATTTATTATTTTTCTTTATAAAACTATAAATCAATGTTATTGAAAATTAAATGTATGGTCTACTGTGAGGGCATTTTTGAGGTATAATAGTACTTTCCATAAGGCTTTCTAGGATCTGACAGAAACCTGAATTATTCATAAAAGCTTTGGATTTTCCTTCAACCTAATCAAATTAATAAAACAATTTCAATTCCAAAAGCTATTAATGCTCTATGGAAGAGAGCAAAGAGCATGAATTTATCTTCAGTTTCTTTTTGAATTTTGTATACCTCTGGGAATCACCAAAACCAAAAAAGTAGATTAAGAAAAAAGGCTAAGCGCTGAGTGCTATCATTGTGCCTGAGTGGGATAATATAGTGTGATCATTTTTGCTCTTTCATTGTCATCCCACTCCAAAGGAAAACTGTTGTGTATAGTCCCTTGAAGAGTTTTTAAACTCTTTTTTTTTTTTTAATGTTTATTTATTTATCCATACAGAACTGGGCACAGGCCAGAGGTGCGAGGGTAGTAAGAGGCTTCACCTGAGACAGAGTGGGGAGTAGAATAGGCAGATCAATGAAGTACACTGCTGAGGGGAGCAACGGGTGGGCCAGGAGAGGTCTTCCCCACCTTGTGGGTCACCTCCGGGTTAGGGATCGAACTCATGCTGAAGTGGCTTTAACCTGCTGTGCCACCAGGGAGTGCCCTAAACTCCTTTTTTAAATAAAAAATAAAAGTATATAGAAGTATTCTAGCTTTGGATTCATTATCATTCCACACCACATCTAATGTTACTGAAATCTTTTATTAAGTGGAATCATAGCATGTGATAAGACATATAAAGAGCTCTAAAAAATAAATGTAGAAAGAAGCAGAAGTACTATTTCATTAGGTGTAGTAGACAAGTGAACAAAATTTTCATTGGCAACTGAACTGAATTGATTTGAAATATTTGGCAAGTAAAGTAAAAAGCGAGTAAGTTGGTTATGTACCTTTCATCACCTAATCCCAACCCAAAGCAAGTATAAGCAATAGTCTGTGGAGAAAAAACATGTTTCAGGTTATACATTCAAATTTTTATATGGATCGTTATACGAGGGGGTTGTTTTCTGTAATTTTTTTTCTTTTTAATTGAGGTAACATTGATTTACAACACTATATATGACTTAAGGTCATAGACTCACACCTGAAAAGATGGGGCCCTCGCTGGTGGCACAACGTTTTAAAGTGCAGCATTGTGAAACTAAACACAGCTGCATCAGCACAAGTTTGATCCCCAGCCAGGGAGGTGACCACATGGCACAGCAGACCTCTCCTGTCTCTACCTGCTGCTCCCCTCAGCAGTATACTTCACCAATCTACCTATTCTGCTCCCTACTCTGTCTCTGGTGAATCCTCTCACTTTCCCTGCAACTCTGACCTGTACCCCAGTTTATATGCATAAATAAATAAATGTTTTTTTTTTTTTTAAAGATGTGTTATAAACTATACCCACCACTAAAGCACCGATAACCCTCCACAATCACCCACTGGTCTCCTTCCCCTCCCAACTTTGTTCTTGGTCCCCACCCTCCACCTCTAGTCAACTTGCTATAGAGATGTCTCCATAAAAGGGAGAAGTACCATGTTTCTCACTCACTAATGATGGATAGAGCTTTAAATGTCAGTGAAGCAATATAACATGGGACGTATTGGGTTCTGAGGAGCAGGGAAGGAAAAATCCCTTCCTCCTGCAAGCTGACTTGCTCCCTGTTGGGAAGGAGACCTGGAAGGAGAAACCTAGGGTACCCTTTGGTCACTCACTAACATATCGAATTTTGCAGTCATATTTCACAAGGGTCTTTTTATAATGAACAATGTCTTCAACTCCGATTTCATCTTATAGAAAGAAACATTGCTCAAATTGACCATTCCTGAATGAATCAATCCCTTCAGTGAAAGTATTCCTAAGGGGGCTTAGATAGAAAAGTGAAAGTCTTCTACTTGTTGACAATCTGGATTAATACAAGAGTAAAGCTGGGAGAATTAAGAAGGAAGAGGTATTTGCGAACTCCTGCGCAGTCTGTCTCAAATTTCAGATGCTTTAAACAGAAGTGCTCCATTACAGTCCGTCTCAGGATACTATTCTGAACCAGAAAGTCAATGACTGCATAGTGGTACAAATGTTTTGTTATGAAAACCTGACTTGTACTCTCATTCAACTAGAAAGTGCTGTGAGCTTTGACACAAGCATAGGCAGTTACAATACATGAGGATAAGGCCAACATGTTTTCCCAAATTTTCTTGTTTGCCTAGTTATTGTAATCATAAAGCATGATGGGTTTGCATTAGTAAAAAAAAAAAAAATGTTAATGCTACCTGTGGAAAGGTCAGTTTCTAAGCAGAACTACATTTTATAATCCTGCCAGGAAATATTAGCTACAAAATAACTACTACAAATCTAAGCCCCTAGAATGGTATTATTTGAAAATGTCTTTTAAATGTTAGGCGATGCTGACCAGATGTTAACAATCTTGATGGAATCAAGATCAAGTGACCCTTTGATTTTTATGAACTGATGAGTCCAGTGTTTAAGGTCTTTGATTGTTTTATCGTCAGAGAAAATTGAACTATTTGGCCAACATAACAGTATATTTGTCATCATTTTTGTATGGTGGGAGGGAATATTGCTCTACTATACCATACAGTTGCAAAAATAAAGAGTCAGGATGCAGCACTCTTGGAGACTGCGTTAAAATCATACAAGTGCTGCCCATTGGGCTCACATAGCTACGCACACACTCATAAACCTAATGACCATGTCAATTTGGGGCTGTTTGTTCCTTATATTGCAAGTTAAGAGGTGGGTATGGTTAAAAGTTGGCTATTCTGTGCTCTCCCTCATACACATGGGTTAAAGAACCCCTTTAAGCCACTGCAACATGAGTTCGATCCCTGGACAGGGAGTGACCCACATGTGTGGCAGACCTTTCCTGACCCGCCTGCTGCTCCCCTTAGCGGTGTATTTCAGTACATCTGCCTGTTCTGTTCCTCACTCTGT
This sequence comes from Condylura cristata, assembly GCF_000260355.1. Taxonomy (NCBI): domain Eukaryota; kingdom Metazoa; phylum Chordata; class Mammalia; order Eulipotyphla; family Talpidae; genus Condylura; species Condylura cristata. The sequence goes on along the minus strand of NW_004567108.1, from coordinate 59,591,631 downwards.
CTCTGGTGAATCTTCTCACCTACCACACCTCTGGCCTATACCCCGGTTCTGTAAGCATAAATAAATCTTTATATAAAAAAATGTTGGCTATTCTGAAGGAGTTTGATGTCTAATTTTACAGGAATGAAACATGGTAAGACTAGATTGGACGACGTTTTAGGGGGTAAGTATAGGGGCTTTTAAAACCACTGAAGTGGATTATCTAGTATGTTGTCTTGGATATTAATTTTGATAAAGTATGGAGACTGTGAATTTATACATCCACTAATTTTGTAAAAAGTGGAATTATTTATAATGACCATGTTTCCAATTCTTAAATGATTGTGTATTTGATGTGTACAATGTATTTTTATTAAATATATTTATATATTTTGAAAAAAAAGTAGAAATTAGAAGAGAGTTTAAAGAAAAGAGGAGTGTGTTAGTTTCCTCAGGTTGCCATAAAAAAATACTAAAATATGGGTGGCTTTAAACAATGGAGATTTATCCTTTCATAAGTTTGGAGGCTAAAGTCTGAAATCAAGGTGTTAGCCGGGCAAACTGCAGGGAGAAACTCTTAGCCTTTTCTAGTTTCTCAGAGCACCTGGCATCCCTTGATTTAAGGCAGCACAACTCCTGCTCTGCCAGTCTTTAGACGGTCCTTTTCTGTCTTTATGTCTCTCCTTCCCTTCATGCAAGGTCACCTGTGATATTGGAATCAGAACCCACCCTGCTCCAGTGTGACCACGTCTTAACTTTATAATTACATTAGCAATCAATCCATTTCCAGATTAGTTCACATTTGAGGTACTAGGAGTTAGGATGCCGTATATCTTTTGTGGAGGTGTAGTTCAACCCCAAACCAGGAGCTATTTTGTTTTATTTGTTTAGTGGTGGTGGTGAGGTTGCTGTAGGATCAAGAGTCGAATAAAGTCTGTTTTCCTAGATAAAACACTTAAGACTGGTTTACTTCTTTATGTATGACTTGGAAAGCTAGAGGCTATTTGAAGAGTTGGGGAGATTCACCTTCTCTTCTGACTTCTTCACTGTGCTGGAATCTCCTCATGCTCTATCCCACCCAGTTGAGGAGTCACACTAATGAATAATGACAGAATAATGGCATTGGAGATCAAAGTACATTTAAGAAAGAAGGAAACAATTCCAGCAGAAATTGGGTAGCAAGTACAAGAGGAAAATAAAATAAATTATGGCATTAATTGATCATTAATGTTGATGTACCTCAGATAGCCCAGAGGGTGCCATTTATGTTACAGAGTTACAGAGAATGAGTTTGACCAGCTATTTTCATCAAAATTTCAAACATTTATCTCTAAAGAAAGAGCCCATGGGAAAGCAATTTTCTGATGTAAATTTTCGTGCATGGAAGGAGATGTGGATTCACCATTCATTAATTTAATGACCTTGGGTAAATAAGCACATTAACTTTTGAATTTTTTTTATTTGTAAAATAGAAATAATAGTAATTTAGCCATTAAATTAATAAGGCATTTTAATATAAAGTCATTTGTACACAATATTGTTATGTATACATATGCAAGACTCTACTTCTGGACAATGTCTTCACCGAGCCTTTAGGAGGAACTATGGCAGTTATGACACAGGCAATGAGTAACTGTGTTTGGCTATAATCCCAGCTCCACCATCTACTAAGCTATGATCTTGATCTCTCTGTGCCTCTGTTTACTTATCTGTAAAACGAGGATACTAGTATTTATTTCCTATGTTGTTAAAAGCACTCTGCAAGTTAATAAATGTGAAGCAACTAAGATAGTGCCTAAGACATAACGAACACTCAATAAATATAAACTGAGGATGATGATTACCATAGAATCTGGCATCCAGGTTTCTCCAAAGAGTGCTTGGAATATATACTATTCAGAAAACAATGAAATTGTTTTCAGAAATACAAGATCTTAGTTTATAGGTACAACATAATTATAGATATGCACACAGAGTCTATATCAAAAGTTTGGAGACTTGTAAGTGGTAAAGAGTGGAGTTCAGAACCTGAAGAAGTTCACATGGGATTGAATAGGGTGATGCGAGAGTGGTGGTCTGGAGTCAAGGAATGTTGAAAGGAATCAGTGTAGTGAGTGATTAAGTGATTAAAGACAAAAGATTACTTAAAGTATTACAAGAATATGAGATTCTCTGGTGGTGCAAGGGTTGAGTCTCAACAGAATGAAGCTATGGGCAGCCACTGCAGCACCACTTTGATCCTTGGCCAGGGAGCTGACTCAGAGTGCTGCAGACCTCTCCTGTCTTGCCTACTGTTCCCTTAGCAGTGCATTTCAGGTAGAGCCACCTGTTCTGCTCTCCACTCTGTCTCTGGTGAATCCTCTTACCTCCTGGCACCTCTGGACTAAGCCCCGTTCTTTGGATTCATAAATAAATCTTTAAAAAAATTAAAAGAATATCATGGGCCTAACTGAGATTGAACATTATACTCCAACAGAAGTACCAATCATTTTTGTGGATTTCAGCTCAGTTCTCTAGCATTTTTACAGTAGGAAATTGAAGCTTATGTTAACTAGAAGAATAAAATGGAAGAAAGTAGAGCTTTACACAATGATCAAAAACCCAAGGACTTTAGTTTTAGAAACATTGGGGTTTTCTTTTATTGAAACCTTCAAAAATTTGTGTTTTGTGTTTTGAGCCTTAGATGCAATTTGTGAATTTTGTTGAGGTTAAGGGTTAACAATCATTTCATTCCTTAGAAATAGTGTAGAATTGTTTAAAAAAAATTATGTCAGGTAAAGATTTTTTTTTTAATTGCAATAGAACGGAACCCTAATGACAATATTTAAAGTAAGGGAAAATGATTGAATTTAGTGCTCACATAACATCAATGGCTCCTTTCTATCTTTTGACTTTTCCTTTTCTGTGCTGACTCCTTCCTCCTTTCTAGTCCTGGTCAAAGAACTGCACTGATTTCAGAGGTTTTATCATTACAGGTTAAATCTGAGGAATAAAAGAGTGAGCTATCTGGCAGTTCTTGCAACAGTTCAAAATTTTCCTGATTTAGGGTTTTGATCACATGCCACCCTTAAGCCAATTGCTATAGTTAGG
>NW_004567108.1:59558349-59587182 GCF_000260355.1 Condylura cristata | reverse complement strand
TTTTTTTCCTGACCATAGTACTTTTAATGAAAGTGATAAATTGAAATGTGTAAAATCAATTTTTCAGGTGGTTTAGAAATTACAATTGGGTTTTATCTTTTGCATGTTTATATTCTTGACTTTATTTACAATGTTAATGTAAAAGGAAGCTGATGTTTAAATTGAATTAAAAACTGGGCTTGACAGCTAAGAAGGCATAATTATGATTAAAATAAAAACAAAAAATGAGACATATTTTTGTTTCTAGAATTTATATAGACCCCTACTTTATTGACTATAGACTTAGTAATCTGTAATTTTAAAGTGTAACTACACTTACATTTACATAAAATATAATGAATACAAAAAGAGTTAATATGGTGCCAATTTTTCCTCACTGATCTAAAAACAAATTGGGCTTAGACCAACATCTTTGCTGAACATAAATGAAAAAATCCTTAATAAAATCTTAGGAATCCAAATCGAGCAATACATTAAAAGGGATTTATTTCAGGGATGCCAGGATGATTCAACATATGCGAGTCAATTAATGTAATTCACAGCCACAAAAAGAAAGCTGAGAGTCATAAGATCACACAAACAGATGAAGATAAAGCATTTGAAAAGATTCAACATCATTTATGATTAATCTCTCAATAAAGTGGGGTAGAAGGGATACATCTCAACATAGTAAAGGCCACATCTGAGAAACTCACAGTTTACATAATATTTAATGAAAAAATTGAAAGCTTTTCCTCTAAGATTAGATACAAGACAAAGCAGCATAACATTGGAATTTCCAGCCAGAATAGTTAGGCAAGAGAAAGAAATAAAAGGGAATCCTAAATCAGAAAACAAGTAAAATGATCTCTAGATGCAGAAGGGATGATAATATACAAAGAAAATCCTAACGATCTTAACTAAAAAAGATACCAGAATCAACAAGTTCAGATAGCCAAGTGGTCAAAAATAAATATGCACGAATCTGTTTTACTTCATAATGCAATTGATGATCTAGAAGAGAATGAAGTTAAGGAAACAATCCAATCTATAACCACATAAGAAAAATAACTAAGTTCCTAGGAATAAACTTTAAAAAAGAGATGAAAGACTTGTGTAACAAAAAATACAGTATTGTTAAAAGAAATAAAAGGCACAAAGAAATGGAAAGATATAACATGTTCATGAATGGAAAAATTAACATTATTTGAATGGCCATCTTTCCCAAAACAAGGTATAGATTCAAAGCAGCCCTTGACAAAATTCCTACGGCATACTTCAAGGAAATGGAAAACAACACTAAAATTTGTATGGAGCCACAAGAGAACCTGAATAACAAAAGTAATCCTAACAAAAAAGAATGGAGGCCTAATAGTCCCCTTTTTCATATCATACCATAATCCTATAATTATCAAAACAGCATGGTATTGGAATAAAAGACATACAAATAAATGGAATAAAATAAAAATAAATCCACACATTTAATTCATGAGAAGAGAATAAAGAATATATACTGGAAAGAGCATGTGTCTTCCACAATGGTGTTGAGAAGAGTGAACACTCATGCAAAAGAATGAAATTAGATCACTAATATAACATAGTTTTTTAAAAAAGATTTATTTATTTATGCTTACAGAACTGGGGTACAGGCCAGAGGTGTGGTAGGTGAGAAGATTCACCAGAGACAGAGTGGGGAGCAGAACAGGCAGATCTACAGAAATACACTGCTGAGGGGAACAGCAGGCAGGTCAAGAGAGGTCTGCTACACCAGGTGGGTCAGCTCCCTGGCGGGAGATGGAGCTCTTGCTACAGTGGCTTGGGAGAACTTCATAATGCAGTATTTTAACCCGTTGTGCCACCAGGGAGAGCCCGTAACTCAAAATGGCAAGGGAAAGAAAATAAAAAATAAGTATTTTTTTTTATCAGATTAAAATCCTTCTGCATGAAGAAAGAAGCTATCTTTAAAATGAAACAACAACTTATTTACTGGAAAGATATTTGCACATTATTTCTGACAAGGGATTATTATCCATGAAATACAAAAACAAAAAACAAAAACAAAAAAACTTGTAAAACTGAACACCACCAACAAAACAACCCAATGGAAAAATAGGCAAAAAATTGAAATAGATACTTCTTCAAATAAGATATATAGATGGCCGAGTGGCAGATGGAAAGCACTCATCATCATTTATTATTAGGACAATGGAAATCAAAACCCTAATATGATACTACCTCATACCTGTGAGAATAGCTCATATATATATATATATGAGTAGTAAGTATTTGCAAGGTGTGGAGAAAAAAGGCTTCTGTGTATCATCTGTGGGGATATAGAATGGTCTAATCCCTATGGAAAAAAATTATGGACATTTTTCAAAATATTCCTGAAAAAAATAGACCTATCTCATTATCTCATGATCCAGTAATGCTATTCCTAGGTGACTATTAAAATTATAGAAAAGTTTTGATGCAAGAAGTTTGTGAGCTCCTATGTTCCTTGCAGCCCTATTTACAAATGACAAGCTCTGGGAGCAACTTAAGCCCCCACTAATAAATGACTATGGATTTAGCTAGTGAGGCCCTCAATCAGCTATTAAAAAAAAAAAAAAAAGACAAAATCTTGGCCACTTGTGACAACTGGAAAGGATAGAAATGGAAAGGCTTATGCTAAACAAAGCAAGTCAGAAGGAGAAAGATAAATATCAAATGATTTCACTCACATGCGGAATATAAAGAAACAAAGCAAATGAACAGATGAAATCAAGCCAAAACAAATCCTAGAAAAGTGACTGCAGAATTGAGGCCAGCAGAGAGGAGGAAGTGTATGGAAGTAGAGATAGCAGAGTCCAATGGGGATTTTGGGTGATTTGGTAGTGGGTGCGGTGTGGTAACATACACTTGAAATGGCATACCCCTGAAGTATGTAGAGTGTTGTAAACCAATTTTACCTCAATAAAAAAAGTAAACTAAAAAACTGGACTTGATGATAATACCTTTTATTTAGAGAAAAAATAGCTTTCATGTAAAAGTATTAGAGAGCTGGAAAATGTTACAAAAACCTTAAAACTAGGAAAATGTAAGTGTTTTTTATAGTTTTTCCTGCAAGGAATAAACACCACAAATATATTGGAAGCAATAATGTTGTTGAAGAAATCATAGAGCTGGATATTGCATTGATGTATGGGGCACTTTTAGCAGAAATATGTCCCCAAACTCCATGAGAATCATTTAATAATACAACAGTTTACTTTGTGTTCCACGGATCTAAATGTTTCATTGTATTTTAATAGGTTTGTTTATATGAATTATAAAAGTAATCACTTGAGGCTGCTTGAAAGGTTACATGGTTTAAAGATTTACAAACGCAGAGTCTTGACTTTTGTTGCTGATCATTTCAAATTGGGGTATGGATATTCATACAAGCTCCTTGAAAGAAAGAAATGTGCTCCTTATTTGTTATCCAAGGTATATGCTATGTTGCTTGGTGTTCAAGAAAAATAACACTTGTATGCCTGATACAATGCCGTTATTACTAAATTGTTGGCTAACTAACTAACAGTCACTGGCAAACTATGTTCTTTGACTTGGTGTTTGCAGGAGGACAACAGTCTGGTTGTAGGCTGACCAGACTGAAGTGGGTGGTGTTTTCCTAATAGAACTGGTTTGACTCAGTTAGCTCCTCTAGCCAAAATGTGTTATGGGAATCAGTCTATTCTCTCATGGTGAGGGGAATTTTCCAGCCAATACCTTTGATTGTTCTTGTGTAAACAGCCCAAGTGTGTAAGAAGGGGAGAACTGACATAACTCTGAGAAACCAGCTCCTGCCTGTCTGTGCTGGACACACCCAATTCAGAATGTCTTTGCTAAATTACCCAAGGTCTGGAAGAAAGTACAATGCAGACAGAAATGTCAGTATGGGCGGAAGAGTTGTTAAAATATTGAAGCCTATACCAGATGATAAATTACCAATGTCCCCAGTAGCTTTACTTAAACGAACCCCCTGGCCATCTTCCCCTAGGCAGGGAGTCCTCTGGCTTCTCATGTGCAGCACTAACAGCATAATTTCTGGATTCCGTGTGCTAGTGCTGTAGGCAGTATTTATTCTGATTGGCCAGTGTCTGTGAACTTCTGGTTTTTAAATCTATTAAATATGACCTGATAAAGAGTTAGGAAAATGTCGTTTTACCATATCAGTTGAAGTCGCAGAACTAAAACTTCAGGGTAGTGGCAGTATCAAAAGAGAGGAAAGGGACCCAGGCTAAACCAGGTGGACACTGGATCCCCATGCATCATTAAGGACAGTTCCTGGCATTGAATTCGATAGAATGTGCCTTCCTTATTCCTCCTTCCTTGGAGTGGGTTTTGTTTATAATCCTTCCCAGGGTTTATAGCAATCGCTCCGGAGCTCCATTGCAGAGCATTTCTGCTAATGAGCATATGCCGGAAACGTGTGGGTAGAATGATAACAATCCACCCACTTTTAAGCTTATTTTAGAAGGTGCAAACATTAGAATATGAAAATTAACTAATGAGCAAATTAAGTCAAATGCCAAATAACATGGATTAGAGGTTTCTTTATTTCCTCTTTTCTTTTGCTTAGAATCTTTTGGAAACTCGCATTAAGTCGTATCTCTATTGCCTTAAGAACTTCCAGTGATTTCCCATTGTGTTGAGAATAAAATCTCATTATGACCTATAAGGTTCTCCATTACCTGGCGATGGCCTTACTGCCTGATGTGATCTCATATTCTTCGTGTCTCACTCTACACTGGGCACACTGGCATGCCTTCCACAGATATGCTGAGCTCTTTCATGGGCCTTCACACATTTGCTCCCTCTATTCCAAGTGTCTTCCATGAGATCCTGTTTATCATTCCATTCTTCCTTAGAGGGTCATTTCCTGATTGTCTTATAAGATAATTCCCTCCTTTCAGGCACACTGGTATATCCATAGCTCGAGCCATAGTCTAAAAAAATTTTAATATTTGTTTATGGCTTGCATTTCTCCTTCAGAATGAGTTCTGTGAGTACAGGGACTTTTCCAGGCTTATTCACCCAGTACCTGAAATAATGAGAAGCAGTGTAAAATAGAAGAGGGAATAGAGAGTGGTGGAAATTAATACACAGGCTTGCCCTGGACTTTGAAGCCTTGTATTAGAAGCACAGTTCTACCACCTAATTGCTGGCTTTAGAAAGCAATAGCACCCAAGTTGTAGGGTTCTACACATACATAGTATGTACAGCACTCTATATAGATATCTAGCTTTATATGTACCCATATGAATACAAGACCCATGAAAGCAGCATCTTGTAATTTTGTTTATTGACAAATTCTCAGCAACTAGAACAGCACATGGCTCATTGTGGGTACATACAAATTAAAGTTAAGAAAACCAGAAGTACCTGCTTTTGAATTACATTAACTATAGGTAACAGAATATACTCTTCTAATTTCAAACATACTCACGTGTGCACACACACACACACACACACTCATCTTGAAGCACATATTACCATATATAAATATTTGGTTTACTTACATGTGGAATTTCTCAGTTGTGGTCACTATTGTATAGTAAATCATTCCAATTTGTTAATTGCTGATCATCCTCTTTCTCCCTAAGTTGGCCAGGACTTTCCAAATCCTTCTCAGGCAGAGTTGCAAGATGACAACATTAATCAGAGTAGGCATGTAGACAAAACCGTAGTGCTGTCTTGGGTCTAAGAAACATACTAGTTCTAGAACTAATAGGGCTTAGGATCTATGGCATTAGGATTGGTATCTTCAGAGTTTGATTCTATTCCATATTTATCTAAAAGACTTACCTATTTTTGTTTCACTCTGGTCACTAAGATTGGATTAGAGAAACAAAGAATATTATTTCTGGTTTCTTCTGATATCAGAGGCTTTGTTTTATCTTTTAGGGGGTGAGGTGTACTCAGATCACAGATAAGAGGAATATGAAAAATTATTTAATCTCAGTGCTTTAATTAAAAGTTCTTCACCTGCCTAATAGCAGCAGAAGAGGTGCAAACTTGAATTCATTTCACACTCGTTAGGTGTTAAGCTTGCCTAAATATGAAAATTAAGTATTAGTGGTTTCTCTCACTTTTAAAAAAATAAATTAGGACAAAATAAATAATGTATGTATGGAAAGTCTCAGAGACACTTTATAGGTTATCAAAAACATTCACAGGAAAAGCTACTATTATTTGAAAATCCTAATTTTCTTTACAATCGAGTGATATTTCATTTGCAATGTTGAAAGCGCTGTCACATTTATTTTTCTCTCGTGACCTAGGTATCATTTAAATTGGTTGGCTGGAACTTGGCGTTAATGAGATCATACTCAGAGGTTCAGTTCCGTGTCTTCCTGTCAGAGTCGGTTAGATCAGCACCGACAGGGTTGTTCTGTAATGTGATTCTGTTTACCTGTCTCACCTGTGTGGCCAGCCGTTTACATGAGGGGAGGTTTATTTCTACACTCAATTCAGCAACATTTGTTTGATTAATTGTATTCCTGTAACTCTAAGAAGCCATTGATGAAAAGATACACCATCATCTTAATATTAGGAATACATTAAATTAAGAATATGAGAAATGCAACCTTATTATATTAAATCCATCAATGATATATGTATAGAAATTTGTAAATTATAGTTTGGAATATAGCTCTACTGTTATAAGAAAAAAAAGAGAGACACCTTTAACTGTACAAATTTCATTTCCTGAAATGAAACTTTACTGTGTATGAGTTATTACTCATTTATACTTGTATTTATACTGTTAACATAAAATATACTATATTTATAACTATGTTCACATATAAATATATACCATATTTATGCATATTTATGTATTTCATGCCAAAATAATGTGTATTATGTAAGCAGATCATTTGTATATTCATTGATATATGTCTATGGCACACCAAGTAATGTCTAGGTTGGGTAAAAATATTTAATAACAAAGTCAGATAAGGTCATTATTTGACACAAAATCATGCATCATCAAGGAGAAATGTTAAATAAAAAAAAAGATAATTAAAATTAAAAATTGGTGGCACTAGGGGTTAAAGAACAGCACTATGAAGCTATCCACACCCACTGCAGCATGAGTTTGATACCCAGCCAGGGAGGTGACCCACATGGCACAGCAGACCTCTCCTGTCTTTCCTACTGCTCTCCTCAACAGTTATTTTAGTCAATCTGCCTATTCTGCTCCCCACTCTCTCTCTGGTGAATGCTCTCAGCCCTGCACTTCTGGCCTGTACCCAGTTCTTGTATGCATAAATAAATAATTCTTTAATAATTTAAATGAAATTAAAAATGGAATGAAAATAAATAATAGTAATGAAAACCACAATATGTAAAACAGGGCATCTGCTAACAAGTGCTTGGGAAGAGAAGCAGCCTGTTTTGGAGTTGATAAGGAAAATCTCCCAGAAGGTGAAAGTTGTGTTGTTAGGACCCTGATGATGGGAAAGAGGTAATGGCATGAAGCCATGGGACAGAGTATTCCAGCCAGGGAGAACAGAGCAGGAGTCCCAAGATGGAAGGAAATCAGTGTATCTGAACAATGACCCAGTAATAACCAGCATCAGACCCTGGAGTTAAAGTGTGAGAGCTGATGACAGGGTATGAACTTAAGAAGGTAAGGAAGGGCCGAAGTGGCAGAGTGACTTCTAGTCAGTGAGCCAGTTTTATTTTATTCAATGATCAATGGGAAATATTGGAGGATTAAGGAGAATCAGTTTATTTTGCTTTACATTCAAATTTTTGTCCACTGATTGTACTGTGTCTCCTAGGGAGCAGAAGGCCGGTTAGGAGGTTATTGCATGAGAGAAATGACTGTGGCTTGACAAGGATGAGAGTAGTGATTGCAGATAACAAAGAACACATTTTCTGGAGATAGAGATGGCAGAACATACTGATGAATTGTTGCTGGAGTGGCAGAAGAGGAATTACATCGAATTGTTGATTTGTTCAACAGGTGGTGGTAGTGCTGCTTTCTGAGAAGGGAGGAATCACTTTTGTGACAATGGGAAGAAGTCAAATCTTCTGCTTTGATTATGATTGTTTTGGTAAAAGCTGATGGCACATTTAAATAAAGATCCCAGTAGTCATAGAAACAACACAAAGTAAAACAATAGCATAAAATGTTAGTTTTGAAATGTGAAATATTTACAACGAAGACGTCAAGGTTATTGAGACTCAGATTTATTGAGCAAGTTGATCCTGAAAAACAACCATGTCTACTCTCTGATTTCTAGTCTTTAATAATAGTTCAATGAAGAATATTGTTGACAGGACATTTTTTGTGTGGTAAAACACATTTTAAAGATATATTTTAAAAAATGTTTATAATACACTAGTAGGAAGTTACCAAGGAGAAGATTTCATTTGTTAATAATGGCATGTGAGCTATTGTCTGCTGATCAAGGGATGTCCTAACGCACTGAATTCAACTAGTGTGATAGCCAAAAATATAATTGTTTCTACTCGGGCAAAGATTTGTAAAAGTACACAATTTGCAATAATTTCTCTCTAAAACATGTTAGATTGTAATCCAGCAGCATATACCACATTCTTTGACATTCTCTCATGTGTATTATGTTTTGTTACTGTATAAATAGCTTTAGACTTACCAAGGAATAATGAAGGATAGAGCTCAGTGACCTGTCTTGTTTACAATACCAAAAGTATGAGGTATTCAAAGTTATGCAACTGGGAATACCAGGGTTTTTATTTGTACAGTGCTGTAAATGTACAGAAGACTTTATACAGATTAGATTGTGCCAAAAGTTCCCCCAAAGAAGCCAATTGTTATAATTTGGATTCCATGGGACTCAGACGCTGAAGCGGAGGATTGTGTGTCGTTGGTTTTTTGGGAGTGGTCTTGGAAAGGAAACAAGGAAGTTGGACTCTACAGAGGGAGAAGTTGAACTGCAATTCAATTGCAGTAGAGCTCTCAGCCAAATACATGTGGGGCTCTCAAGTTAAGATGACTGTCTTGAATTAAGGTAAGGGGTCCCAGATTTTGTAATCCCCTCATTGACTAGTGATTTAATATGACTGTATATTTGATTGAAACGTTTTTCTGCAGCTGCAGGCATTCCCTGAGGAGGGTCTCAACTGTGGACTGTTATCAGGCTGTAATACCAGCAGCTGGGAAATGAGTGTCTCAGTCCTGAAAGGGAGTGCTAGCATCTACGATTTGTCCCTGATCCACTTGCCTTGTGCAATAGAACCTGGGGAAATGACTTCTCTAGGAGAGCAACTGATCTCTTTTCCAGGGGAAACCAACAAAAGTAAACTTTCAAGATGAACGTTTGACACCACCTAAGCCTTGGTCTCTGGACTGCAACTGAAATCTCCCTGCTCTACTGCAAATTCTAGATTCTTCTTAACTTCAACTGTCAGAAATCTGTTAGTTTAAGTGGTTTATCTGGTAGGTGATTCAATCCTAAATTCCAAGTGGTCACCATGTTCTTCTACCATCATAGCGTGTATACTTGCCCACTTATTTTCAGATAAATAGCATCTTGAAGGGAGGGATTCCTTCCCTCCCTGCTGGTCACATGATTCTAGGAGCCCAAAGTACTAGGAAATAGCTTAAAACATGGCAGAAATCACCATATTTTCCCTCACAGAAACAATTTACTTCAGTTAACTCCTAGCATGATGAATCTCTGCCACTAGCAGAGACCAGGACTGAGTTCTTCATATTGCTTCATTCCTCTCCTTTTCTGAAATCAACTATTATACTACCCCTTTAAGACTGAAAGAGGTTGGAAGTAATTGACTTGCTACCAGGTGATGTTTTACTTCTCTAAGGTATGGTGCCTTAGTGGGGGCTTAGCTCTTATCTATGTTATTGGCATATAGTACACGCAGGTGCAGAGTGACTAGATATGCTTTATTGGTTCGTTCATTCTCTCCTCCATTCTTGCCAATGTGGCTACTCTGTTTTTGTAAGTATTATTTCAACATTAAGGGGGATTATGACACAAGTTGCACAATGTCCTTTGCCCAACTCATCTTGTCTGCTGTTTTGATTACTGTCTGGTGGATGATCTTTGTTGGGTTTAATATATGATACAAAAATCATCAAACTTTGTGCCCACTCCTGAACCCACATAGGCTTGTCCCTAACCTTTCAATTTCTCAATCTAGGTACCTCATCAGTCAAGTAATTTGCCACTTTGGATGATACAGTAACGCCATTTTGCTTCATTTCCACAAGATGGATGACCAGTAGCACCTCCTGAAATGTCAAGGGGAGGACTGTCTCACTGATTTCTTTCGGGGCCACCCTGGGACTGAAGTGGCAGACCATTTTTTTTAATTATTATTTGCATCTACAAGCTATGGCAAAACATCCATGATTTTCCCTTTTTCACCTGCTGATGGTCATAGGGGGCACCCTAAACTCCAGCAGTCAGAGGTATAAGCTGTTGGAGAGACATGGGCGTCATAATGGAGGTATGAGAAGTAGGGCTGGGTCGAGGGAGAAACTGAACTTTGACTCAGATGCAATAGAGCATTCAGCAGATCTCACAGGAAGCTATAAACATAGTATGGATATTTTTATGTATAATCAATCTCAAATTTAATTCAGAAGTTTAGACCTTTGTCCTCTTGCTTGGACAAGTCATTTGATATGTTTGCCTCCATGGATAAAATATGAAGCTGTTCCCTTTAGTTTAGATCAATTATTTCTGGAGAGAACTAAGCTAGGCTATATATAGTTCTTCATTTTAAACTCTTGGTTTAAAGAAGTTTCAAGGTAGGGGAAAATATACACTGACCCCAAACCATACTCATTTTCCCAGGATAATTCATGATTTCTAAAGAAATGAAACAAGAAATTAAATATTGGACCAGCTGAAACCAAAAAGCATGTAAGTAGCACTTAGAATTTGGGGGACTATTGAGTATTACAATATTTCATTAATTATGGATCACTGAGGTAAGTATTGGAGGTGAAAGGCAGGAATGAAGGAGCAGAGTATAGAAACAAAAAATGTTTATCACATCCATATACATCAAAAGCTGATATGCTTCTCATTCTTGATCCAGTGAGGCACTGAGTGGCTCCACACAAATAGCAGTCACCTGATAAAACATAGGCATCATATTAGGCTAGTTTTTGCCTCCTCATTAGACTCAACCACCACAGAGTGGATGGGCACTCTGACTATTTTTGTATGTACCCACTCTGCTTTATACAGATTGCCTTAGTTCAGGCTCAAATCACTTTTTATCTGGCTCATAAAAATGGTCTCCTATGGCTTCCCTGTCTTCGACTTCACATCTTCCTTGACCTTTGTACGCTTCACTATACTTTAGCTATGGTGATTTTTCTAGAAAGCAAATCTGATGCTATTATATTCCTCCTTAAAATTCTCAAATGACTACTTATTGCTGTCTTTATAAATTCCTGTTCCTTACTTAGGATACAAAATTCTTGCTGACCTGGTCTCTGCCTGTCCCATTGAATCTTCTCTCATTTGTGCCCTTTTCCCTGTGGTTCTGGTTTTAGAAACATGGGTTTCCATTCATACTTAATATTCTCTGTACCCTTTGGACTTTAACTTTTCTGTTGCTTTTGCCCAGTCCCCTTCTGTGGCAGGCAGAATAACAGCACCCCATTAATGCCCCTGTCTTAGTCCTCCCAGCCTGTGACTGGTACATTAATTGACAGAAGACACTTTGCAGCTATGATCATTTAAAGGTCTTGAGATGGGAAGATTTTGGGATTACCCAGATGGACCCTGAATATTCATCAGGGTCCTTACAAGAAGAATCAGCCATAGAAGGTAACAGGCTGTTTTTAATGGAAGGGAACTGTGGAGCGAGGATGCTGTTGCCTTTAGAAACAAGGCTCTCCAGAAGGAATGCAGCTCAGTTGACACCTTGATACTAGCCTTGTAACATCCATTTCCAACCAACAAAACTGAAAAATAATCTATTTTAATGATTTTAAGCCACTAAACTTGTAATTTTATCCAGCAGCCATAGGAAACTAGTACACCTTCCCTGTGGCTAAATACTTTTAATTGTTTAAGACTTCATTCAAGGATGTCATTGTAGGTGAGCCTTCTCTGTGTTCCTACAGCTGACACTATTTCTTCTACATTGTTATGGTTATCTGTTAACCTCCTCACATTTTAACATCTTAAAACTGTTTGAGGGCTGTAACAGTGTCTCAGGTTGAGTCCTGGGAATCAGCGAACCTGTAAACAGGTAGACCAAGTACAACAACTTGTTCTACTAACATCCGGCCCTAAGGTTCCTCTCTTTATGGGGAAGCACTGCTGCCACTCAGGTGTCCGTAACCTTTCTTTTTGCTTTGAGGCCTTATGATTATTTGGGGTTGTGCAAAAGAAGGAGAACAATTCATTCAAGTCAGTTTTGATGAACTTAGTAACTCTTAGGCTAGTCAAGGTCCTTCTGCAGCGAATGCAGAGGGATGTGCAAGCAGCTCTTTGAAGGGATAATCTCCCTTCACAGATCTCAAAGGATATTCCATGCACACTCTTCTTCCAAGTCTTGGCGGTATGCTCCTGGAATCCCAAGAGTTGGCTTTAGCTTCCCATGAGGCCTCTGGCACAAGCCTAAACATCTCTCTACAGTCCACTGTGATCTCCTGTGTGATCTGGAGTCGCCTAGCTGTTCCCCTCACCTTCCTGCACATTCTCCTCACACCCACTCTTCTTTTACCTGTTGTTCTATTTTTATAGCCTGAACTGATTTTGCTCCCCTCAGGCCCTCTCTTTTGATACTCCAGAGACTGTTTTAGAAATTAAAAACAAAACTCCAAAATCGACTTCACCTCAAGGCTATGTGCTTGCCTCAGGCTGACTGAGGGGAAAGTCACAGGCATTCAGAGGAAAAACACAAATATTCCAAAAAGTTATCTAGCTACATTTGTCTCATTATGAATAAATATTTGTGAAATGAATAAGCAGCGAGGGTATGGGAGAGAATATCAAGGTTTTGACTGGGCAAGTATTTTCAAGTCTTGGCTTTCTTTAGGGGCCTCATACTACTTGTTAAGTATCACTATGTTAGAAAACCTCGGAAGCTGGGCATTTGGAACTAGGAAATGAATAAGTGGAAGGATGCTGTCAAAGAGCTGTAATGAATAAACCTAATTTTTTTTAGACGAGAAATGTAATACAAGTAATCTCAGCTTCCATTTTTCACATTCCCTTTCTTGAGTCAGATTTTCTGCATAAATGGGAAAGAGGGTGATTTCATCGTAGGCCTCCCTGTTCTCCTCAGGACTGTGAGTCCACTCTCTACCACTCCCTTCTGTTGGTCCAACACCTCCTTTGTTGCCTGCACTCCTGCAATCAGGCCCCAGGTGACACGAGGACATCTTGCTATTTGCCAGGAGATCCTGTGTGTGGAGATGCCTATGTCCCTTTGCTCCCCCTCTGTCTCATTTCTTCACCACTCCAGAGGAAGAGTGGAAGAGAAGGATGTTCAGATGGACTGAGTTAACTAACAGCAGCTCAGAAGCAGAAAAAGTAAAGTTATTATTAAATAGCTCTCAAATTTCCTAAAGGGAAATTTGAGGTGCCAGGTTGCCTCACTATTTTCATATAGATATTTATTTTTATTACTTTTTATTTATTTAAAAGATTTATTTATTTATTCGTACAGAACTTGGGTACAGGCCAGAGATGCAGAGGGTGAGAGGATTCACCAGAGACAGAGTGGGAAGCAGAACAGGCAGATCAATAAAGTACACTGCTGAGGGGAGCAGCGGGCGGGTCAGGAGAGGTCTGCCACGCCATGTGGATCTCCTCCAGGGCAGGCAGGGATCGAACTCATGAGGAAGTGCTTTTGCTTCTTTGTGCTGTGCTTTTACCCGCTGCGCCACTAGGGAGGGCCTATTTTTATTTTTTTTTAAAGATATATTTATTTATGCTTACAGGACTGGGGTGTGGTGGGTGAGAAGATTCACCAGAGACAGAGTGGGGAGCAGAACAGGCAGAATGACAAAGTACACTGCTGCAGGGAGCAGCGGGCTGGTCAGAAGAGGTCTGCCATACCATATGTAGATATTTATAATGTAGTTTTTTAAGGTATCTTGTTTGGGTGGCAGTGCCATTGATCAGGGAGTGCCACTCTGTATTTGGAAGCCTGGTTTGACCTCAGATTTTCTCTTCCTCCCTATCCTTACATCTCAGCCTTCTCTTGTCCAAAGAGCCGTGACTTTGAAATCTATGGGAACCTGTTTAGGCAGGATTTAATTATATTCTTATTCTGGGGCCCTAAGTATTCTCCTGTGTTAAGGGGAGGAAAGGGAGCTTCTCAATCATACAGCTACATTTGTCTTATTTGAAGATGCTGAAAGATTCATGGTCACTAATGAAGCTCTGTTAATTTTGTTTGTTTGATTTTTTAGCAGGGTGGATGTTTTCAGATGTTGCCATCATTTCATTGAAGAGAGAAGTGTAACAGAGGGGAACATAAAACAATGGTGATCAAAACTTAATCCTTTTGGAGTTTTTCTTTTTGTTACTCAGACTTCTTTTAGTGTGATGGTTTCCTGCCTTTGTCCCCATGATGAATTTCTTTATTATTTTAAAACCTGTTAGGATTTAATGTAGGTTTACCCCTTTTCTCTCCTTGCATTGCATAGAAACTGTTGTTGTTTTTCCTTAAGCAAACTTAGGTATTTCACCAAGTGATGAGTCCCTGGTGTGGAAAAGTCACAGCTTTATTGATTAAAATCTTGGTGTAACATCCATAATTGGAATTTTCTTGTAATTTGGTGCCAGGTTGCCTCACCATTTTCTCTAGGGACTATATATCAAATGCTATTTCTCATGCTCCTGCTTGCTGATAAGGGCTTGATAAAACCACTAGTTTGACCTGATATTAGATTTCCGGAGATGAAAGTACTTGGACAGATTGCCAAATGTCCTCATATACTGACAATGCATACTGATATTTTAAAAGATGTGTATGCCCTGGGGGTGGGGGAGAAATATCTTTAAGTCTGCGTATTTGTGTTTTCATCACCTACCTTCAGCATGTATTTTTATTCATTGCAAACAATTTTCAATCAATAATTAAAATTGGTAAACAGATCTACAGGGGAAAATATCCTTCAGTTTGAGTTTAATAGATTGCCTCTCAAAGTCACTCCCTGACACAGCAAGTTGCTGAGGGAGTTTGTGCCAGTAAATAGGGAAGAATGGGGTTGATTAAAAAGGAAAACAACACACGACCTGACATCCTGTTGTGAGTTTAAAAATAAAACAAAATAACTATTAGCAACCCATGTTGATTTCTGTCAAACAATCCTTATCTGTGTGGAAAGGACAGAGGAACAGTGCAAGGCTCGAGGCAGAGTAACTTTGGGCTTTATGAGAATTCACTTTTTTTTTTTTACTTTCCAACTTCTGCCTTTCTGTTTTCTTAGGATGTGTCTTCTCCTGCGGAGACTCATGAGACACCTATTAGTCAGTCTGGAGCCTACAGGTATCTGTGTTGCTGCAGGAGGAGAAATGGGATGCCTTTCAGTTTTCCTTTGGTGTAGATTTGTTGCATGTTTACCAAGGTGAAAGGATTAGTGCCCTGGAGATCATATGCTTCCATAAGCTTTAAACTAGAGCAGCAAAAGTTGCATGTCTTGATTCTCTTCCAACAGCTCTTTCTCTCAGCAAGGCATAAAGGAACAAGCTGAGACCTACAGATTGCCAGCAGACTTTTCCAAAAAAAATCGCCGTGTCTCCATCAGTTAAACAGGGTGGGAAGAGAGATCCTCTGCCAGTTTTTTCCCTATCTTCCACCATGTGCGGAGACACCCAAAGCATTCCACAGGGCCTTATAATCAAGATGAAGTACTCCAGATTTCTAAGTCTCAGTAATGCCTAAACCCCAGACCATATGTACGGATAATTCACATACTTTCTAACCTTTGCGTTTTGCATCTAACCTCCCTGTCAAACACTGGTTTTCTGTGGCATCACTGGGAATAAAAAAATAAGAAGAAAACAGAAGCTAAGCACTATTTCCACTTAATGTAAAAAAGAAAACAAAAGTTAGTATAGAAAATAAAAATTGTGTTCTCCAGCAATTTATAGCAGCTACTTTCCCATATGACTGGCATCTAAAAGATAATGATTTAAAATGTTGGTTTTGAAATGGAATATAATAGGAGCCAGAATGACAGCTGCAAAACAAACAATAACCCCAAAGCTGAATTGAAACATTCAAAACCAGGTAACTGCAAGCAAAGCCCTGTTCCCAAATTACTTTACTTAAGAAATAACATAAGAAAAGAAAAGCAAAAGAAAGCAATTTAATTTACACTTTTCATATTGACCCCCTAAGAAATTGGGGTGCGGCTGCAAGAGGGACTATACTCTTTTCCTGAATGTGGTAATGAATATAACATTCTCCTTTACAAGGCAGTGATGTAATTCCCAGATGAGCTGATAAAGTGACCTTCTTCATTTTGAGCACTGGAAAAAGAAAATGTAGGGAAAGGTAAAAAAAAAAAAAAAACTTTCTACTATGAGTTCACATGTTTTACCTTTTATAATCTTGTCTAAGTTTGGTACTGATATCTATAGAATAGCCAATATTCAAAGTTCTAAATGTTAAACTAGTTCCCGTTGATCAAGGCTAGGCTTGTACAATTTGAAGTCTGTTAATTTTTTTTTACCACCCCACTCATTCATAAAGAATGGTTTCACCTCAGGGAGAAATAGACAGGTCCTTTTAATATCTCATCTAAAAAGCCTATAAAGTTACCCACTACTGTTCATTCTTCCTCCATGGTGAGAATAAGGACCTTGTTATTTTGAAGGTATACTTGGATTTACTTTAAGTCCCTTCATTCTCTGCATCTTAACTAGTATGTGCCATTCTTTCTCTCTCTCTTTTTCCTATCAGAAATATTTCACCCTCTTTAGCAATCTTTCACCAGTGTTTAAAGGTGCTCATATAGCTTCTCTTTAAGAACACAAGTAACATAAACACTTTCTTCATTACAGCCTCTTTCCCTCTGCCTACCTTTGTCTTTCTTTTCCTAGCTACTCTTCTCTACAAAATTCTTATCAAAGCAAATTAACATTTCAACAATAATCAGGTTATTTAGGCAAATTGTAGGCTCTGATTCTTAGAAATAATCAGATTTCATGGCACCTCCTCATAGTCTTATTTCTGGGTGTTATGTTAGAAGGTAAATGAGTCTCAGCTTGAAATCTTGTACTTACTTAGTCATGAAAAAATAGGCACACATTTTATATGACCTGTTCTTGTAAAATCGATTGAGTCCTTAGTGATTTGTGTTGAAATATTTGCTCTAAAGCTGAAATCGAGATCACCTGAAGGACTAGTAACAGGATCTGGCATCAGATCCCAGTATGTGGATAGCACATACGAACTATGGATTTGTGCTCCAATTATAAGTCATTAGGCTTAGGTTTATTGGATCCATTAATTTCTTTTAGTTGGGGAAAGCAGAACCTATACAATCTCTTGTTCTCCAGACATTATGATTGCCGCTCATTACACACACACACACACCATTTATTTTCTATTGTCTATAATGCTGACTAACTAATGGGTAGAATGAGATAATACTTGAAACAGTTGCCTATATGCTAGTCCTTCTAAATATTAACAATGCTAACATCACATTGTGGTATAATTAAAGTTAGTTTTGTATACATGTAAGTCACACCACTTATTTGAAAAAAATTTAAAACATACCAGTACTTAGTTGTTGAATAGGCATCTCTTTTCCCAAATTTTACTCACTCACCACCATAGTTCAAGCCACTCTCAACTGGCTTCTGTCTCCCAAGTCCAGTGAACTGATTCTCTCTAAGGTCATAAATAACCTTGGCATAAAAAATTCAGTGGATTTAGTTCACTAAACTTCTACTTCTGCTTAGCATTATTGTCAGTTCCAATTTCTAAGTACCTTAATCTACAGATTTTCTTCCTGTCCTACAAAGTTGTCTTGGCATCATTGACTAACCCTTCAGACAAATAAGATATTCAATGTGTAAAATGGTCAGTTTCTCCTGGAATGACTTTCCTGGTTTATCTCATTTATTATCTATTATTCTTACTGGAGATGATGAAATAACACAGAAATAAATGCTGATGCATTCCAAAATTCAAGATCACTAGATGCTTAGAAAATAAGAAATGGGACCCTCCCTGGTGGTGCAGTGGGTTAAAGCACAGCACTAAGGAGCTAAAGCCACTTTGGCATGAGTTCGATCCCCACCTGTCCCGGAGGAGATCCACATGGTGCCAGCAGATCTCTCCTGATCCGTCCATTGCTCCTCTCAGCATTGTGCCTCGTCCATCTGCCTGTTCTGCTCCCCACTCTGTCTCTGGTGAATCCTTTCACTGCCCCTGCACCTCTGGCCTGTTCCCCAGTTCTGTATGCATAAGTAAATAAATCTAAAAAAAATAAAAAAGAAAATAAGAAATGAATTTGGAAAGGGCTAGGGAAGTGGAAAAAAACACCACGAAGAGGAGAGCAAGGAGCACGTTTCAAGAACAAGCAGATGAACAGTCATTTTAAATGTCACTGAGAAATCAGGAGGAGATGAGAAAGTATTCATAGAATTAACAATGTGTTACTTTTTGGTGCTGGTTGTGATATCAGTACAGTGGTGGGAAAAGAAAACAAATGATTACACACAAACAATTTATTGTGAAATAAGATTTTTTTTTTAAGTGTCCTGTGTATCGGAGCAAGGAAATGGTTTAACAGTTGGAGGACTTAAAGAGGAATTACTTTTTTGTACATAAACAGAATGGCAGTATGCTAGCAAGTTGGTTAAAAAAAAAAAAAAAAAGAGCCAGAAGAGGGAAAGGAATGTAGTCAAGGAATATTAAGTCCTAGAGTCCTAGAAATAATGAAGGGGGTGCATTTACAATACTTCTAGGGAGACCAGACCAATATGGTATAAGAGACGGTTCCAACTTTGCTCCTGGGAAGGTAATCTGAAAGGTATGCAGGAGAGCACTCAACTAGAAGGGAACACAACTAGGGCCAAAACTGGAAAATCTCTTGGACAATAGGAACCAGCACAGACTGCACCAGAAGAACAATGGAAAGATTCAGCTCTGCTCAAAAAAAGATGGGT
The DNA here is from genome assembly GCF_000260355.1 of Condylura cristata. Taxonomy (NCBI): domain Eukaryota; kingdom Metazoa; phylum Chordata; class Mammalia; order Eulipotyphla; family Talpidae; genus Condylura; species Condylura cristata. The sequence goes on along the minus strand of NW_004567108.1, from coordinate 59,568,058 downwards.
GGAGAAAAAACACCTGGAGTCTGTGATCCAAGGCAGGAGCCTGTTGCCAAACTGTAGGGTTGAGTTATTTTTGTTGAAGGCTTGGAGGAGGAAAAGCTGACTACTGTGGAGGCACATACTTACTGAGGGAAAATCTGTGCATAGGACTAGGGTTGTACCCGCAGTCTGCTTCCCCGGTGAAAAGAACAAGGATAGTGAGCCGGACTGCCTTCCCCTTATACCACCTCTCATGCTGGAACTGACCTTGTAATGTACACTGTGATACACATGTTGCGGTGACTTCATATGGAACTCCAGAGATGACAATTATAGGCCATGCCACAAACATGAGCGACTCATCTTACCAGTGACTGGATTCCTCCAGACTCCTCCCCAAACCCTGACTCAAGAATTACAGCTCAGGTGTCCTTGATACACAGAAGCCAGGAAAGTTCAAACATCTAAAATCATGTAGAGTCAGGAAAAGCTAAAGAAATAATAAATTAACAAAAGACCCGCTTACAGTATTACATGCTGGTAATGTAGAAGTACTACAAACTTCCTCTTATTCTTAAGGGCTCTTTAAAAATGTAGAAAAATCTGAACTAGCAATATGGGCAGACAATAAAGGAGGCACATAGCATCTTGAGTCTTCAAGGGAATAAGCACTACAAGGAGAGTGTAAACTTTCCAGAATCCAGCCACAAACATATGGAAGATCTTTTATTCTTATCAGATACAGAGCACAAAATGGCCATGATAAAAAAATAATCATAGAAATGGAAGGAAACACAGAAAAATTAATCAGATAGATATACAAGAAGACTCAAAAATAAGTGTCCTTATAAAATTAATGAACTGAAGATAGAAATTGAATCTTTATGTGAAAAAAAATGGACATGTATCTATAATGACTGATGAATGAGATAAAAAATTCTGTGGGAAGCCTTAGGGGTAGAATACACAAAGTAGGAGATCCAATAAGTGATTTTTGAGTACCGCAATGCACAAAGAATCAAGAAGAAAAGAAATACAAATAAAAGAATGAAACACTTCAAGAATTATACAACTCCATGAGGAAAGGTAATACAATAATTGGAACTGCAGAAGAGGAAGAGAGAAGGTGGAAAATAACTTATTAGAAGAAATAATAGAGGAAAACTTCACAAACCTGAAGGAGTTAAATATACAACCATGAAGCTGGTTACTTAAATGGAATGACACCTACACTAAGACAAATAGTACTGAATTCCAAGAGTCCAAGACAAAGAGTGAATATTGAGGTGGATAGGAAAAGGCAGATATCCTATAAATGTGCCCCATCAGTCTTAATCTGGTATTTCTAAGAAAATATTATGAATCAGTATTCAAATACTTAAAGATTAAAAGTATCACTTAAAAAAAAACCACAACAAAAAACAGCAACAAAACTATCCTGTAAGACTCTCCTTCATAGATGGGAGAGAAACAAAGGCCCTCTCAAGCAAACAGAAACTGAAGAAGCTTGCAAACACAAGATCTCCCCAACAACAACAACAAATGTTTCAAAAGAGTCCATACCTAATCAAAGAAAGCAGTCACACACACACACACACACACACACAAATAAACAAAAATCTAAAAAAGGAAATAGTACTCAAAAACTAAAGGTAAATGGCAGTAACAGACAATCAAAAGTCACAGTGATTTTTTTTTTCCTGATCCCTTACACTCACTTATTCCATTTATTTATTTTTTAGATTTTTTTCTTTTTCATATATCTATTTACATATTGTTAATTTTATAACAATGCTTATAAAATACTTCCCCCCTCTCCCTCCCATCATCATAATAGCCCCCCATATCCCTTCCTCTTTCTAATCCCTGTCTGTCTCCCTCCCCTGTAGGATCTTTCTGGTTTATACTTGTCTGTTTTTGTATTGTTTTTTATTGTAATAAAAATACACCACCACCCCCCGCCGTCTTACTTGGCTCTCTTAAATTCCTCCTATAAGTGAAACCATTTAATATTTTTACTATTTCCTTCTGACTTATTTCACTGAGAATAATCCCTTCCAGCTCCATCCATGTTGCTATGAATGGCATGAGTTCATCTTTTTTTTTAGATTGGTGAATAGTATTCCATTCTTGATTCAATCATCTAGTTTTGAACATTTGGTTTGATTACAGGATTTACCTACAGTAAGTAGTGCTGTGTTAAACACAGGGATGCATATAGCTTTTTCAGTTAATGTTTTCAATGTTTTTGTGTCCTTTGTGTAGTTGCCTAGAAGTGGAATTGCTGGGTTGTATGGTAGCTCCATTTTGAGTATTCTGAGGAATCTCCATACAGCTTTCCACAGTGGTTGGACCAGTTTGCATCCCCACCAGCAATGTAGGAGAGTTCTTTCTTCATTGCATTCATATCAACATTTGTTGCTGCTAGTTTTTTTTTTTTTTATTCTCACTGGTGTGAGGTGGTATTACATTGTGGTTTTGATTTTCATTTCTCTGATTATGAGGGATGTTGAACATTTTTTCATATGCATGTTGGCCATTTGAAATTTATTTTTGGATAATTGTTTTTTACGTTCTTCTGCTTATTTCTTGACTGGGTTGTTTGTTTTTGTTGATTCAAGTGATCTCTTTGTATATCTTTGTGATCAAGTGATCTCTTCGTATATCTTTGTGATCAGTCCCTTGTCTGTTGTATGGAGTGCAAAGATTTTTTCTCAGTCAGTAGGGTGTCTCTTTGTCTTAATTAATGTCTCTTTTGTTGTACAGAAGCTTTTCAGTTTGATGTAGAACCATATATTTATTTTTTCCTTCATTTTTTTTTTTGTTTTGGGTGAAGAGTCTTTAAATATGTTGTTGATATGTATATCTTTTAGTGTTGTACCTATATTTTCTTCTATATATTTTATGGTTTCAGGTCTTATGCTCAAATCTTTTATCTATTTTGAGTTGATTTTTGTGCATGGTGTGAGATAGTGGCCTAATTTAATTGTTTTTGTTGTTTGTTTATAATAGTCCAGTTTTCCCAGTACCATTTGTTAAACAAACTGTCCTTGTTGTATTGTATATTCTTTGCACCTTTATCAAACATTGATTGTCCATACAGGTGTGGGTTTATTTCTGGCTTTCTATTCAGTTCTATTGGTCTCTGTGTTTGTTTCTGTTACAGTACCACACTGTTTTATTATTATAGCTTTTTAGTATAGCTTGAAGTTGGAAGTGTGATATTTCCATTTTCCTTTGTTTTCACCAGTACAGCTTTGTCTATTCTGGGTTTTCTGTGGTTCCATATGAATTTTATCAGTGTTTGTTCTATTTCTTTGAAGAATGCCATTGATATTTTTATTGGAATAACATTGAATCTGTAAATTGTTTTTGGTAGGATGGTCATTTTAATAATGCTAATTCTTTCAATCCATGAACAGGGGATAATTTTCCATTTCTTTGTGTCTTATTCTACTTCCTTTAGTTGTGTTTTATAATTTTCTTGTATAGGGCCATCACATCTTTTGTTAGATTTATTCCCAAGTATTTGATTTTTCAGTCACAATTTTAAAAAGGGATGGTTTTCTCGATTTCTTCTTCTTCAGATTGATTGTTTATGTATAGGAAAGCTACTGATTTTCATGTGTTGTTTTGTATGCTGCTACTTTGCTGAACTGGTTGATTATTTTCAGTAGTTCTTCTGTGGAGTTTTTAGGGTTCTCTCTATTTATTATCATATCATCAGCAAATAGGGATTGTTGTACTTCTTCTTTGCCTATTTGACTCCTTGTATGACTTTCTCTTGTCTTTTGCTCTGGCAAGGACTTCCAGCATTGTGTTGAAGAGGAGTGGTGAGAGTGGGCAACCTTGTCTTGTTCCTGATCTTAATGACAAGGCCTTTAGCATTTCACAATTGAGAATAATATTGGCTCAGTGTTTGTCAAATATAACTTTTCTTATCTTAAGGTAAGTTTCTCCAAACCTTAGAATTTCAAGGGCCTTCATCATAAATGAATGTTGAACTTTGTTGAAAGGTTGTTTGTATATAGGTGTCCAGAGTAGTCTCTGCTAAATCCTTTGATTTCATTGGAATCTATTGTGATTTCTCCTCTTTCATTTATGAATCTATTAATCTGTGTTTTCTCTTGTTATTTTCTTTGTGATCCTGGCTAGAGGTTTGTCAATTTTATATAATTTTTTTAAAGAACCAACTTCTAGCTTCACTTACTTTTTGGATTTTTTTTTTTGTAATTTGTAATTCATTTATTTCTCCTTTGATTTTTTATTATCTCCTTCCTTATACTGGCTTTATCTCCTTTTGTTTGTTGTTTTTGTTGTTGCTGTTTTTTTTTCTAGTTCTGTGAGGTGTGAGATTAGGTTGTTTCTTTGATTCTTTTTTTCTTTTTTGATGTGGGCCTGTATTGCTATATATTTTCCTCTTATTACTGCTGTTATTTCATCCCATATATTCCAGAATTTGGTGTCGTCATTGTCATTTAATGCAAAGTATTTTCTAATTTCTTCTTGATTTCCTCATTAGTCCAGTGGTCTTTCAGAAGAGTGGATTTCAGTCTCCTTGAAGTGGATGGGCTCCTTTTCTTTTCCTGATTTATTTCAAGTGTGATGCCTTTACAAACTGAAATGATAGTTGGTATGATTTTGATCTTAGTGTATCTGTTGATGTTTGTCTTGTGATCCAGTATGTGATTGATTTTGGAGAATGATCCATGTGCCCTTGAGAAAAATGAGTACTCAGAATTTTTTGGGTGCAATGTCCTATAGATGTCTGTTAGACCCATATGAGGTCTGTGTCTTTATTTAGGGCTCTAGTGTCTTTGTTCATTTTCTGTCTTGTTGAGCTATCCATTGTTGAAAGTGGGGTGTTGAAATCTCCTACTTTACATGTGTTTTCTTTAATATCAGTTTTAAAGCTGATAATAATTGTCTCATATATTTTGGTGCTCCTTTATTTGGTGCATAGATGTTGATGAATATTGTATCTTCATTCTGTATTCTCCCACTAATCATAATGTAGTGAGCATCTTTTTTTCTTTTTACTTTTTCTAGTTTGAAGTCTGTTTCATCTGATAGAAGTATAGCTTTTTCTGCCTTCTCTTTGGGTCCATTTCCTTGTTTTCCAATCTTTTATTTTCAGTCTATGTTTGTCTTTTGTATTAGATGTGTTTCTTGTGGACAGCAAAAAGTTGGATTTTTTTTAAAGATTTATTAATTTATTTATGCTTATGGAACTGGGATATAGATCAGAGGTGTGGTGGGTAAGAGGATTCACTAAAGACAGAGTGGGGAACAGAACAGGCAGAGCTACTGAAATACACTGCTGAGGGAAGCAGTGGGCAGGTCAGGAGAGGTCTGCCATGCCATGTGATGCAGCTCCCTGGTGGGCGATCAAACTCATGCTGTAGCGGCTTCGGGTTAATATTGATATTGGCGGCTGTGTTTACAATTTTGTTTCTTTTTGTGGATTTATTCCTTGTCTTAATCTGCTCTTCTTATTCATTCATCTGTTTGTTCTAGCTTTAGGGCTTTATGTAGTAATTTTTGGAATGGGGATTTAGTCATAACAAATTTCTTGAGTTTCTATTTGTCTTTGAGAATGTCCTTATTTTTTCTTCATAGAGGAAGGAGATCTTTGCAGGATAAAGTATCTTTGTTGTCTTGGAGTTTGTTGAATATATCCCTCTACTTTCTTCGTGCTCATTGTGTTTCTTCTGAGAAGTCTGATTTCAGTCTGATTGTTTTTCCGTTGTATGTTACCTGATTCTTCCCTCTTATCAGCTTCATTATTAATATTATTATTATTATTATTTTGTCTTGGATTTTTGAGAGCTTTAGAATTATGTGACTTGCTGTAGTTTTCCTTTCATCATGAAAGTTAGATGTTCTTCTTGCTTCTTCTATGTCTATTTTCATCTCCTTCTTCATGTTTGGGAAGTTCTATTCAGTTAACTCTTCAAGTATCTTCTCTGTCTCTTTGTTTATCCCTTCTCCTTCAGGTATTCCTATAATTTGTATATTTCTTTCCCTCATGGAGTCAGATATTTCTTGCATTGTTTGTTCATTTCTTTTTCCCTGTCCACTTCTCTTTCCTTTTCTGTTTTGGTTCTTTTTATTTCTGTATCTTCAAGAGTACTGCTTTGTTCTTCTATTTAATCTATTCTGTTTTCATTGCTTTCCCCAGAGTTCTTTAGCTCATCTATTGATCTTTTAATTTCTTGCATTTCTTCCATTTCCCTCTTTAGGGACTTAATTTCATTCTTTTGATCATTGATTATGTTCTTTATATCATTTTTTCCCCTTTATGAGTTCCTTCAGTGTTTCAATCATGGGAGTTTTAAATTCTTTCTCTGATGGGGATCCTCCATGTCATTGTTATTGGGTTCTCATTGTTAGTTTTCCCTTTGTGGTGAGTCCCTCTGGGACTTGTTTAATTGTTTGCACTTCTCCATCTCGAGAAGGTTGCCTTCTAATTTGTGCTATGTGTCGTGACACTGTAACACTGCTATTGCTGGGCATCTCTACTGGGTGCTCCTCTTGATTATCCCGGAAATGGTGGCCAGACCAGTTGTACCAAACCTGCACAAGGGTGTTGAGGTTGTGGCTGGATTGATGGAGCTGACACTTTAGATTCACTCACTCTGTATTTGCTTAATTTGAGAAGTGGCTTGTGAGGTCTGTATCTTCATTTTTGGAGTGGTCCTTTTCTTAGATCAAGGGAATCTTGGGGACCCTGATTTCCACTAATATGTTGACTTTGTTATATGTACTATATGATGTCAATGACCTCTTCTTGTGAACTTTCAGAATTGTGCTTTTCTCATTATTTCTCTGAGAAACAGATGGGATGGGAGAGGAGCCTCAGAACTGGAACTCACGTTCAGTGCTGTGCCAGTCCCTGGTGTTTAAAGTCCTAACACTTGCTGTTCCAATGATAAAGTCTTGTCACTACTGTGGGTACAGAATTCTTCTCTCAAACTCTATGCCACATGCCCAAGATGGCATTTTCCTGACTGGCTGCACACACTTTTCAGCCCACCTTTGTTGGGGGTTTACCTTTTCTCTACTCCCTAGAAGCCTCAAGGTGTCTGTGCACACTCAGCTTTCCCAAACAATAATGGCTTTTGGAGCACACTGGCTGGCACTTGCAGTCTGCATGCACTTGCAGTCTTCCTGCACTGAGGCTGCAGTGATGGGTGGGTCCATAACAACAGTTGGGGCTGGGCTTAGCTATGCATACTTTTCTTCTCCTTTCTGTGTGTGGGCAGGTTACCTTATCTCCACTCCTCACAGGCTTTCTGGAGACCCTGGAAGTGCTCTCTCCCCTTGAGCTCTGGTGTGCCTGCAACCCCTGGGCTGTGGTGGCAGCAGTTGGTGGTCCTTAATAAGAGAGCCTAAAAGCTCATGGGGACAGGGCTTGGCTGTGTGCTTTTCTGCTGGCTTTTAAGGGGAGGTTTACCTTTTCTCTACTCCCTAGAAGTCCCAGGGTGTCCATGTGCTGCAGCTTTCCCAAACAATGATGACATTTAGAGCTCACTGGCTGGTGCTCATAATCTGCCTGGACTCGTACAGAGTGATTTGATAAGAATACAATATCTAACTTGCTAATGTCTCCAGGAGTCATATTGGAGCACTAAAGGCTAATAAAGACCCACAGTAAATGGTTAGAAAGAAATTCTACAAGCAAATGGAATCTAAAGTATGACAGGGACTGCTATATACATAACCCCAAATGTAGGAGCATCAAAAAATTAGGAAACTATTAAGAAATCTTAAAAAAGATTCTGGCCTTCCCTGGTGGCAGGGTGGGGTTAAAGGACAGCACTGCAATCTAGTTGCAGCTGCTTCCGCACAAATTCCATCCCCAGCCCTGGAGGTGATCCACACGGCACAGCAGACCTCTCCTGTCTGGGCCGCTGCTCCTCTCTGGGTTGTACTTCATCAATCTGCTCCCCATTCTGTCTCTTATGAATCTTCTCACTGTCCCTGAAACTCTGGCCTGTACCCCAGTTTTGTATGTAAAACTAAAAATAGATCTTAAAAAAAATAAAGATTCTAGCAATGACACAATAATAATAGGGGATTTCAGCACTCCACTTTTACCAATGCACAGAACAACCAGAGATAAGACAAACAAGGAAATAAGCAATAAATAAAAACTTAGAACATAACATCATAGGCGTTTATAGAAAATTGCATCTCAAAAATTGTAGTACTCATTCTTCTCAAGTGCACATGGAACTTTCCCCAGGATAGACAAACAACATGTTGGGTCAAAAGACAAGTATCAATAAATCCATGAATATTGAAATCATATCAAATATCTTCTCAAGCTTAAAGAGAATGCAGGAAAAACCTCTAATATATGAAAGAACAATGCATTCTTGATGACTATTGGGTTAATGAGGAAATCAAAGATGAAATTAAAAAAAATCCTGAAGAGAAACAAAAATGAATACTTAACAAAAATCAAGAAATATTCCCATTCACCATTGTTTCAAAACAGATTAAATGCCTAAAACTAACAGTAGAAGTGAAGAATCTGTACAATATTAGCTATAAGACATGTTAAAAGAAATAGAAGACACAGGAAATGGAAAGACACTCCTTCATCATGGATTGAAGAATTCAAACTATAATAATGGCTACCCTATATGGAGATTCAATGGAATCCCTATCAAAGCTCCAATGGTATTATCCCCATAAATAGAACAAGAATTAACAAAATTCATATGGAAGCACATAATATCCCAAATAGTCAAAGCAAATCTAGAAAAAAAAAATAGAATGGTAGCATTACACTCGCAGACTTCAAACTAAACTACAAAGTTCTTAATCAAAATAGTACAGTATGGAGGTATAAACAAATACTGTAAAGAATTGATAGTACACATATAATCCCACATTTATATGAACAGTTAATCTATGCAAAAAGAGTAAAGAATAGACATTGGAAAAAGTAAAGTCTCTGAAACAAACATGCTTGAAAAATAGATAATCTCATACAAAAGAATGAAACGAGACCACTGTCTCATACCATGTATAAAACTTAACTCAAAATGGATGAATGGCTTGGATGTTACCCTGGAAGCTATAAAATTTATAGAAGAATATGTAGGTTAAATATTATATATCATTGACTTTTGGATTGTTTCTGATAGCAAGAGAAACAGGAGGATAAAAACAAATGATACTATGTCAAATTAAAAAAAAAAAAAAAACAACTTCACAAAGGAGAAAATGCTAGTGAGGAAACTAGCACTGAAACATAAAGGTATCTTACCGAATAGGAGAAAATATTTGCACACCAAATATATCTGTAGTTCTTATTCAAGATCTGCAAACAAATTATACAACTCAACAAATAAAGCCAAATACTGCAATAAAAATAGGCAGAAAAGCTAAATAATCACTTTCTCATAGATGGCTAACAGGATCATGAAAAATGACCTTATCACCATGGATAACCAAAACAAAACCACAATCCTGAGAGCTGCTGTGAGAGTTGCTCATATCAAAAAGTTTAGAATCAAGCAAGTGGTGCTGGGAAAACTGGGTAGCTACATGCAAAAAAATGAAACTAGATCACTGCCTCAGTCCAGTCACAAAAATCAACTCAAAGTGGATTAAAGACTTAGACATAAGAATGGAAACCATAAAATACCTAGAAGCAAAGATGGGTCAAACACTACACGACATACACTTCAGCGACATCTTTAAAGACAGAGCACCCAAC
>NW_004567108.1:59534032-59557604 GCF_000260355.1 Condylura cristata | reverse complement strand
CCAGAACGAGAAAGAAAAATACCGGATGGTTTCACTCATAGCAGGAGTATAATGGACCAGGCGAGAAAATAACAAAAATAATGAACAACCATATACCAGAGCCATTTTGAGTGGGTAGATCAAAAACGGGGGTGGGGGAGAGAAATGCACGGGATTATGGTGATGGCACACGGGTGATTTGGTGATGGGAAACCTGCGGGTATTACAATCGAGATCGAAAAAAAATGTACAAATTGATGTAAAAAAAGAAAAGTTTAGAATCAGAAAGAAATGGCAAGTTGTAAAGAAAAAGGAAATTTCTACATGCTGTGGGAATGTAGACTGGTTTAGTCTCTATAGTAACAAAAATTTAAAAATAGTAACAATTCTACTCCTACATGTCTATCCAAAAAAAACCACCAAAAACCTAATTTGCACTCCTTTGTTCATTTATGATATCCAAACTATGGATACAACCTATGTGCCCAAGGACAGATTGTAGATTAAGATGTCTATGTACACAATGGAACACTATTCCGATATTTAAAAAGTTGGACTCTTGCCATTTGTGACAACATCAACGGAACTGGAGGGGATAAAGCTAAGTGAAATAGATCAGAAGGAAAATGACAACTGCTAGTTGGTTTTGCTTATGTGTGGACTATAGAGAAACAAAACAAAGGAACAGAGAAAACTGAACCACTAAGAAACGCTAGAAATCTACAAATGGAATTGAGAAAATCAGAGGGGGGAGGTGGAGAACGAAGTGTGGAATGGGCTCAGTGAACTCAGTGGAGGACCGTGGGTGCCTTGGTGGTGAGTGTGGTGAATGACATACATCTGAAGGGATGTGACGCTTTACATCTCAATCATATACAGAGAATGTTTTTAACCAATGTTAACTAAGTGGAAACAAACATTAGAATTATTGTCTCCTGAGAGGAACAGGACAGTCCATCATATGTAATAGAAATAAAGAAGAAAATACGTAATAATTGTAATTTTTGAGGGGTGATGAATACATATGTAGAAATTTCTAAAACTATTGATATATTTCAATAGCTAGAAGGAAGAACTTTTGTCTTCTTTCTAATTTGGGTATAGTTAATTTGTTAGAATTGTGGAGGTTTTTGTTAAATGTGCTCCTAGGAGAGATTTTCCTTATATATAAAAGTAAAGAACAGCAGATGTGTGTGTGTGTGTGTGTGTGTGTGTGTGTGTGTTTGCATATAAGTATATTTACAGACTGTAGATTCTGGACATTGATGTGTCTGGGTTAAGTGATGCATATTTTCAAAACTTTTATTTTGTTGTATGATTTGAAATATGTAATGGAAAATAGGAAATAAACATTATAGTAAACAATAACTTTTGATTCTTTGGGGGTGAATGTGACATTTCCCCCTATACCTCTGGGTTCTTCTTGGGCTGACCAAGAAATCAGATAGATTAGTAGGCAAAAAGAAATTTAGTTATATACAGATGGTGAATTTACATGGATATAGATTCTAACACCTGCGGAGAAAAATGAAGGTATATATCCTGAGTAAAGGGTTGAGGTAGGAAAATGGGGTTGATGGGACGCTGAAAGGAGAAAGATTAAATTTTCAATAATTATGTACTTGTTCTGCCATATTGATACAAGTTTCTCCCACAGAAAACTTATTTCTGGCAAAAATCCTAATTTTGGGTAAGCTTTTCAATTTTCACCCTCTAATTAGTTTAAAGTATGGCAAAAGTTCCTCATAAACTTGAGGGGTCTGAACTGACCTTAGTTCAAAATAATCCACACCCTATAGTTACAAGTCTCAGGAAGGCCGATTCTAGATATCTTGGGGGTCATCTATTGAAAAAGTCACTTTCTTAACTGAGTGAAACTTTCTGACAATAGTGATACCAAGTTGAATGACCATGTCTCCTGATCACATAAGAACTGATCAGGCAGCTGAATGCAGGTTGATTCTAAAAGGAGAGTGTGTTTTGCTTTGTCTGAGACTACTTAATCCAAAAACTTGATGTACAGTGACTTGCAAGTGGTTTCATAACAAATTCACTGCCAACATGTGACAGGATGCTCTTGAAGGAATGCTTTATGAGGAGATATTAAAAGCAATAAGTACCCTGGGACACTCAGCTACTTAAACAAAATGTCAGGCACCATCCTCCTTTCAACTTTTAGATTCTTCATTTCCTTTTAAAGAGAAACAATAAACTCTTACTGCATTTTCCAAATACATGAGGTTTCTACTATTTGGGAGAAATGGAGTCAGTGTTTAGATAGTCACACATGGGCTTCCACAAAAGTATTTTCCTTCAAAGGTAACTAGATATCCACATTACTATTGCTTTCCATTAGAAACAGAAGTCTCCCAGTCATAATTACAGGCTTAGAGCAAAGGAAACAGAAAGGAAAAACCCGAGCGCTTGGTGAACATTACTGAAGAACCATGCTAACTATGAGAGTTAAGTTCAAGTATGGGAAAACGCTGGGTTTAGCGTTCTTGAGATGATATTTGCAGAATGTTTCAAAAAATGTCTTAATAAGTGTTTTTTAAATTTGTCCTTAAAAGAAGTAGCCTGTCTGGTTGTGCAGATACTCTTCACTCCCTAAATCAGTGCCTCACTGTTTTGTTAAGTCCATGAGCCAGTGGACTGAAACAAAAGGTGTGAAGTTCTTCTCATACATCTTAATGGGGTGTTAATGACTGTAGCGCCTGACTGTGACCAGTTGAATGTGAGCGCTATTAATCAACTAGAAAAAATACAAACACCCAGCTTGAGTCACTGAAATGTAATCACAAGGGACGGTTAAGTCCAATTTTGATTTTGAATGAAGACTTATATAAAAAAATGAGTTCCCCCCCCCATCCAATCTTGGCAGATTTAAAGCTAAACCAACAAGCATCAACAGCCTAACCTTTTATTGCCATTTAAAGAGCTGATTTCTACCATGAACTTGAAACTTAGCAGTTCCACATCCAGTGAATAACTTTTACCAAGAGTGTAAATTTCCTACCAAGCAGTCACTTGCCAAATTATGTTCCCTTAAGAGAACTTTTCATGTATCGTTTGATTTGAAATGTGTTTTAAATGCCTCAAGGATAGTTAATTCAATATTTTAAATAATTTTCTATTTCCACAAATTGTGATGTACTTGTCATGTGTGGAAGTGATGTTTTTTACAGTTTCATTTATTTTTTTGGTGGGGGGCAATATCATGGTTTTTTTCATTGATAAAGTTGACAATATTTGCAGATAAGTAAAAAAAAAAGTTGAGAAAAGCATGTCTTAATTGTTGATGCTTCACAGGATGGGCTAACATAAGAGTAGACATATAGACATATACTGATTCTACTTTATGGAAAATCAGAGACTCCTAGCTTCTGTTGTTTGTAGTTCTTCCAATATATAAAATTAATAGAAGTATGAATGTGCAAGTTTTCCTCAGAAGAATATGCCGTTCAGTATGTGCTTCCAGTCGTCTCATTTGTACCTTGCCAGAATTTTAAGATTAGTGATCAAGGGAAGGTTTATTTAGTTTTGCATTTCTATAGATAGTATTAAGGCTGTGCCAGAGTGCACCATCTGGCTTCTTCACATAGAGGCTCTATCTAGTTCAATATTCTGTGCCTGTGACATATTTTTCCAGCAATAGGTACTATTGGGAGTGATAGCCTGCTTGGATCACCTGACTACTTCACGTACAGGATGCAAGTTTGGAGGGTATTTCTCTTAACTACTGGGCAAGTTGATTTTGTTTTTAAAAATTTATTTATTTATGCATACAGAACTGAGGTACAGGCCAAAGGTGCAGGGGTGGTGAAAGGATTCACCAGAGACAGTGGGGAGCAGAAGAGGCAGACTGACGAAGTGCACTGTTGAGGGGAGCAGCGGGCGGGTCAGGAGAGGTCTGCTGCGCCATGTGGTCACCTCTGGGGCTGGGGATCAAATTCATGCTGAAGTGGCTTTAGCTTCTTAGTGTTGCGCTTTAACCCGCTGTGCCACCAGGGAGGGCCTCGACGTGTTGATTTTAAAAAAGACTTATTTATTTACACATACAAAAACTGGGGTAAAGGTCCAAGGTGCAGGGGTGGTGAGAGGATTCACCAGAGACAGAGTGGGGAGCAGAACAGGCAGCTCTACCAAAATGCACTGCTGAGGGGAGCAGCGGGGGGGGGGGGGTCAGGAGAAGTCTGCTGTGCCATGAAGGTCACCTCCCTGGCTGGGGATTGAACTCCTGCTGCAGTGGCTTTGGACAGCTACACAGCAGTGCACTTTAACCCTTTGCGCCACCAAGGAGGACCCTGATTTTTCATTTTTTGACATTAACAGCCAAACCACTTTTGTTTTCTACTTCTTAAATTTGCCCCTTGCTTGTTGCCTGGGGGCAGAAAGCACTTGGAAAGTTCACAAATGAAATATTTGTGTTACTTCTAAAGTTAAAGACAGTACTTATCTATAGGTTAGGTTTTTCCCTCCCCCTTTCCCAATGGAAAAAGGCAGAAAGCTGTGGATTTTAATAAGGCTAACATTCTAGGTTTGGAAAAGGTCAAGTGACCACAAATGCCTGATAAAGTATTTGCTTTTTTTCAGTATAATATTTGAATTTTAAAATATGATATTTAAAGCAATTACTCTTCAGAAGTTCACTAACTTCAATGAGTGGGTTCTAAAGGGCTAAAAATGGTCTGTGCTTTGTCACCAATGTCATGGTGTATTGAGAGAGGACCTGCCATTTACTACTTTTAAGGTATTGCCAACCCCTGCACCAACATTTGGTGGGTGGGCTTGGAAGGCACTCAGAACTGGTACCAAATAATATCATAGCATACTTAAACATTCAGGTTGCATAGTTCTACTTGTCTTCTTTAATTCTACAATGAAAATTAGGGGTGTGGCCCTCCCTGGTGGCGCAGCGGGTTAAAGCACAGCACTGAGAATTTAAAGCCGCTTTCTCATGAGTTCGATTCCCGCCTGCCCCGGAGGTGACCACATGGCGTGGCAGACCTCTCCTGACCCGCCCGCTGCTCCTCTCAGCAGTGTACTTCGTCGATCTGCCTGTTCTGCTTCCCACTCTGTCTCTGGTGAAGCCTCTCACCGTCCCTGAGCCTCTGGCCTGTACCCCAGTTCTTTATGCACAAATAAATAAATCTTTAAAAAAAAAAAAAGAAAAGAAAATTAGGGGTGAATCTTTGGGAGAACAATGAATGCTCCCCATACCTTCTTTTTCACCTCCTGTCCAGCTGTGGGTCATTAGGTAACTTTTCATAAGAGAAGTATCTGGGAGGTTGAACATTGTACTAACTTCCAAGCAGCTTTTCAAATTTTCTAGTTCTTTCTGTCAAGGTTACCTGTGTGTGAGGAAAGCTATTTAAGTGGGAGTGGTGAGGAGTGACAGAAACCTTGAATTGTGGTATCGGTTGGCTTTGATTCTGACTGCAACTGCCTCACTGTGTGGTCTTGGCAAGATGTCCTATTTTTGAGTCAGTTTCCCCTCCCTATGTAAAAGGGTATCTTAAGTTAGTTTACTCAGTAGGTTGCAGCCCTAAATAAAACAGCAATAATTGAACGTACTTAAAACTACAAAATAATGTAGAAATTGTAAGTGTTATTGTCTTACTCTCTTACAGAGGGTGATAAAATGAAAGTGAGGTTTAATTTGTTAGTGTAAACAAGTTGAAATTTCTAGATGAAAGGGGTTTGAGATGTTCAAAGCCATTTGATTATTATTAATAATATGTGTTGTCCTCTCTTTTCCACCTTCTTCATCTAATCAGCATACATTCCTTGGTTTAAAGGGAGTGTCCTTTCTCTAAATAACTTGGGGTTTATCTGAGGTGTTAAGACATTATCTTGTTTTATGGATATTCAGTTTTGAATGGCAAAAAGTGACTCCCTTTTTAAATGAAAATTTTTTTTTTTAAGAAAAGGAGGTAAGTAGTTTCTTACTTCACTTTCTTAAGCATGTGAAAATGTTATATGAGGCTCCTTTTCAGGTCACTTGCCCATTGCCCCACACTCAATGTGGGGCTCAAAGGCTTAGTGTTTTCCCCCATCATACTGCCTCATAGAAATCTTCCCTGAAAAGCCCAGAAATCCTTTGTTTATATATTCCACTGATGATGGGCTTGAAACACAATCTTTTGTATTATCCTGAGTCTTATTCCTTTTAGTAGGACCAAAACTCCTTGCAGTTGGGTTGATGTAGTTCCCTCTGTAGGTTTTTGGAGAGCCCCCAAAGCCTATGTATATATGAATGCATATGTGTATGTATGTCCATCTCAATATTTATCATTTCATATTATAGTCCTGATTTTATACATAACTATTTTGTTAAATCTCAATAAGTGGAGGGCATAAACATTTTGCATTAAAATTCTTAAAAACACTTTGCATTAAAATACTTAAAAATTGGCAAGAGTGAAGACTAGAAAGAAAAAAATCCCAGGAGAAAGGAATTTTTGTATATTTGTACAATTGTGAATCTCACTTGCTGAGAGGATGGGAAGATATGGAGGCATTGTTGGATTTAGTCAGAGTGAGAACTAGTAAATAAAAATATTTGGTTCCCAACCATCATTGTTCTGAGTCTTTCAACCTGCCTTGTGAAAACCATATTGAATAAATGTATAAAATCTTTTGCCCAAAAGAGTAAACAATGACTGATTGAAATAGTATATGGTAGGAAGTTCACTGGTGCTTTGATTTAAAACATTAATAAGGATCTTCTTTATTGCCTTGCACTCTACTGGGGTTTGGAAGTAGATATATTTATGTACAATCAAATAAACAGACAGGGGATATAGTGGATATTCCTATGACAGGACTAGGTAATGACAAAGTATTCTAAGGCCAGAGATAATGAAGTGTCAAATGGGAGCGGCAGATAAATGCTGTGGGCCTGAACTACACTGAAGGTATTCAAGAAAGACTCTTGAGTGAGTTCCAGGAAGTAGATGTCACTGAGACTAGAATAACTGCAAAGTCATTGTGGTGCATCTTACTGCTGAACTGTTTCTCGGGGATTGTTGTAGAGAAAGGATTAAAAAATTTCAGTTTAAAAGTGCTGGACATCTAATGTACAATATGGAACTCATAGTTAATACCACTGTATAGTATTCTGAAAATTTTCTATGATACAAGTTTTATATATTCTCACACCACACACAGGAGACACATATATAGTAACTACATGAGGTGAAGGTTATATTAATTTACTTGATTGTGTAATCATCTCACAAAATATACATATCATCATGTTGTGCACTTAAAATACATAAAATTTTGTTTATCAGTTGCACTTCAATAAAGCAGTGGGAGAGTATACTCTAGGCTGGAGGACCATGAGTTAGAAGGAGGGATGATAACCACATGTTCATGAAAAATTGAGTAAAGCTGTGATTGGAGCAGAAGACTTTAAGCCTTTAATTAAAGAGCCATAGCCATGTGTAGACTATTCAGAGAATGTATGGTTTCTAAGTACTTAATTATTTACCATTAGTGGCTGTTGCTGCAAACTTAGAGTGAGAAGGAATGACTGTCTTTGGGGAAGTTGATGCGTTGTTGCTGACAGGAGAGGATGTAGTTTTGGGTTACCTCTTCAGAGAAGCAATAGCTGATAATATGAAAGTGTTACTACTTCAAGATTTGAGGACTCAAGCTAAGCGTTTTCCTCTTCTAAGGTAGGTTCTTAAACAATTTTAAGTACAAGCAGGTGAGCGAAGTGAAGTGGAGGTGTGTGATGCAAGAACTTTAGAGTCCTTATCTGGCTGTGACTAATGCCATTTCATAGACAACCGCCTACATTTGTAAATATGTAGAACATCTCTTCATTGCCTCAGTGACTGATGGGATATTGGAAAAACAACTGATGATTAAATTTTGGGACCAGAGTGAAGAATGCTTGTCAGCAATGGCCTGTTCTGAGTTGGTTTTTACAAAATGAAGCTTATAATCTCATTAAGAATTCCTAAAAAACACTATTAAAGAAAAATACTGCTGACTTCTTTCAGAATTCTGCCATTTGATGAGTGCCTGTTATATTTAGTTGTTACATATGTGCTTTTTGATATTAACTTCACTCTTTCCAAAAAATTTTCCCCAAATTTCTTCTTACAGTAGGAGAGTAGCCTCAGAAAGGGCTATAGCTTCTTCAGGATGCCCAGACAGGATCCAAACCTGAGGGTGAACCCTAGGCTTCACCCTTCACACTGTGCCATGATGAGATGCCTCTGCTAAAAGTGAATTAAAAAATATCATTTCTCAAATATGAAAGTGATATTACTTAATTTTTTTTGAAACCTGTTATTTCATTACTCTTATGTGAACCTGAGAAACTCAATGTGCTTATAGCTGGCACATTATACTTAAACACTCTGAGGTAGTGTATCACAGGCGAAGATTTAATCAAGAAGGAAAGTTAGAACCCTAGTGAAGAGTCCTTCATCCTCTCCCTGCTGATCCTGCTTCCCCCAGCCTGCTGTACTGAGCAGAGACTGCCAAAATGCCGTGTCGGTGCAGATATCAGTCGTTAAAGCAGAAGTTGGCAATGTTCGAAGAATGGAAACGGCTGCAGATGTTGAGAGCTGGAGAGTTCAAAAGCAGCCCTGCTATGTGGAATCCCACATTTGAGACTCTTTTTCTTTTGGTCGGGAAGCTAATAACCCTCCAGTTTTGAGTTAAAACATTGTGCTTCTTTCAGCAGAAATATAAAAGAGCATTTGCCTTCTCTGCTGAGACTGAGACGCCCTATCCTTTGTGGCTCGGCGACCTCATGCTTCAGCCTTGGCCCCAGGTTTCACCTCCTCCTTGTCACTGGCACTGCTTGAAAGGCGGGATCAGGGCCAAGATGTGATCTGGCTGAGCAGAAGGGTGTGGTGCCAGCAAGAAGCCCCTCTCTCATCTCCAGCCCCCATCACTTCATCAGACAGAAGTTATTTCTTCAGCTTCCCATTCATCCGTTATTTTTTTAGACTTGACATTTAAAACACTCAACAAAATCCTCATTATTTATTCAACGCAATTCTTCAAATATAAGAACGTCAATAGAGTACCCATTTCCACCTTGTTCCTTTATCCCTTTTCCTCCTTCCCCATCCCATAGGAAGATTCAGACCCAAATCAACTGAACAAAACTTGACCCTGTTGTATTTCCAGCACTCCCACATGTTCCCCTGAAAATCCTTTTAATTATGTGCTGGCCAGGTATATGTGCCTTCTTTGTGGAGGCCCACACGTTGGGCTTGTGCTTGTATTCCTCGCAGGCTAGTCAATCAAATCAATCTCTCTCTCATGTGTGCCAATACACTAACCACACCACCCACTCATCAATTTTTCTTTTGAGCTTCAGTCTTTCATTTCTCAATTTCTCATTTATGTTAGCTGCTCATATGACCCAATGAATAATTCCTTTTGTCTTTCTTTTCAATCACCTTTTGTCCCAGCAACAAAATTGGAGGCTGTGACTTGGCTCTTGAATAAGCTTCAGGGCCACGTGGTGGATTTGAGCGAGAACTGTGGAGTAATAAGAGTCTGGAGACAAGAGCACGTTTTCTGGTTCAGCAACTCAGACTTTCAGGAGGCTTGTGTGCCTTTCTGAACCTTGTTCTTCTGACAAAGGGCTGCATGATTGATTTCTAATATCCATTAATTCATTCAAAAGATAGCAAACGAGTGCCTATTTTATGCCTACACTAGCTAGCTGCTGTGGCTGCAGAGATGAGAAAAAAGTTGTGGTTTCTGCCCTCATGGATCTCATAGAGTATAGGGCTTTCAATGAAAAATCCCACAATTAAACATATATTTATCAGATGTTAGAAGTGCTACGAAGGAAAAGCACACAGTACTGTGCTTACCAAGAGCCACTGACCTTGTGGGACTAGAGGGAGAAGATATGTTCGGAGGTAATTAGGAGAATTGACTGCAGAGGGAGAGAACATTCTAGTCAGAGGAAATAGCATGCATAAGTTGCCTGAGTCCAATGGAAACAAGTTATATGGGAAGGAATGAATAAAGGCAGTTTGGAAGACCACACAGGGAGAAGGGTGCTCAGGAGGAGGCTGCTGGGCTAATGACAGACCCCCTTAGAGTTTGAAACAGTGGGGTGGATTTAGACTTGTATTTTTCAGAAATCATTCTGACCCCCGGGAAGAGGCGATAGAAATAGTAGTGGGGAGTCCTTTGGGTTCCATGGGAGAGAAGAAAAACATGTAGCTTAGACAAGAGTGGTGGAAGAGTGGCCCTCCCTGGTGGCGCAACGAGTTAGGATGTAGCGCTGCAAATGAGTTGTAGTCGCTTCAGTGTGAGTTGGATTCCCAGCCCCCGAGGTGACCACAGGGCACAGCAAACCTCTCCGGACCCACCTGCTGCTGCCCTCAACAGTGTACTTCAGCCTGTTGTGCTCCCACTCTGTTGCTGGTGAATCCTCTCACTGCCCCTTCACCTCTGCTTGTACTCCAGTCCAGTTCTGTATGTATAAATAAATAAATCTTTACCCCTCCCCCCCAAAAAAAACAGTGGTGGCAGAGTGTGGACTGAAACAGACCATGGTCCTGGTTTGTCACTTGTGCTTTTCCATGTGACCCCTGGAGATGAACTTGGCCCTCTCACACTTTTTTTTTAAGCTTTATTTATTTATGCATACAAGAACGGGGATACAGGCCAGAGGTGTGGGAGGTGAGAGGATTCACCAGAGGTAGAATGGGGAGCTGAACATGTGGGTCTATTGGAATGTACTACTGAGGGGAGCAGTGGGCGAGTCAGGTGAGATCTGTTGTACCTGTACCAGCAGGAAGTGTGGGTCACTTCCCCGGCTGGGGATTGAACTCAGGCTGTATTGGCTCTGGATAGACTCACAGTGATGAGACTTAACCCCTTGTGCCAACAGGGAGGCTCTACTGTGCTTGGTTTTTATTTCAGCCTCACATATGGTAATATACCTTTGTCTTGTTTATTCTTTTCCTTTTTAATATTTTCTTTTTAAGTTTATATCTTTTACATCATGTGTATCCCTGGTAAAGTTCTCACCACCAGTTCCCCTGTGAACTATCACCATACTCTGTTATGCTCTTCTCTCCTCTGTTTTGATCTCCTTTCTCACACTCCTTCACAGAATCTCTTATTTATGGTTGTCTGCAAATTTTGTTATTTTATTATATTATTATTATCATTGTTCCCATTCTGTTTCCCTATATTCCTCCTATCAGTGAAACAATTTGATATTTTTCTTTTGCCTTCTGGCTTATTTCACTG
Organism: Condylura cristata; assembly: GCF_000260355.1. Lineage (NCBI taxonomy): Eukaryota > Metazoa > Chordata > Mammalia > Eulipotyphla > Talpidae > Condylura > Condylura cristata. The sequence goes on along the minus strand of NW_004567108.1, from coordinate 59,546,375 downwards.
AGCATGATCCCTTCCAGCTCCGTCCAGTTACTGAGAATGACATGAGTATGTCTTTTCAATTGTTGAATAGTATTCCATTGTGTGTATTTATCACCTCTTCATCGAGTCATCTATTTTTGGGCATTTGAGTTTCTTATTCAGTGAGGGAAATAAAATTAAGAAAAACTAAGACAACCCAAATGTCTTGGTTATTTTAAATTTTATTCCCTTCACTGAATAGGAACTACTTTATTGGAAGTAGTTATAATATCTCGTTCATCTTTTTATCCTCTGAAAATCCTAGACTTATATATGTTGGGTGCATAGTGAGTATTCAGGTGGGATCTATGTTTTCTCTTCACAGGCAACTTTATGAAGTGTTGCAACACATGCCCTACAGGCAGAGCTAGGGAATCCAGGCATACCTCAGGGGTCTCCAACCTCTATCTTGGCTAAATTTTCTCTGTCATCCTTGAGAAAACAAAGGAAGAGGAAGGGCTGCAGTGGGAGGAGGGCAAAGAAGAATTTCTCATTTCAAGATCATATTTCAGAGCCAAACTCTTCCCTGCTTCCTGTTCTCCTGTGTCTGCTCTCCTGGCGGAGTTCTCATATATAAAGAGTTCTTTCAAGTGTTACACAGCATTGGGAGAAATTTCTGGGATGTTAGGATCATAAACCGAGGCAGGTGAAGATTCCTCATCTGGTGCTCAGTGAAAGGTTTAGTTTCTTCTTGGTAAGGTCATTATTCATTCTCTGTTTTGAGGTTCTGTCCCTCATGGTTAGGAGTCCAAGTAGCAATCTGTTCACAGTTCCCAACTTTCTTCTCCACAGTTCAGGACACTTCTTTGCTCTTTTGTGGTCTCTGGCAGAACATGGTCCATTCTTATTTGAATCCCAGATGTAGCCTGTTTGGTTTCAGATAGAAGCTCTTATTAGAGCTGTCAGTTTCTTTAAAAAATTGAGAGCCAATGCTGGGTTTTCTTTCCATGAATGTCTTGTCTTTAGGGTCCTTCTCTTTTGTATTCCTAATGTCTTATAATAGTCATTCCCCAAGCCTGGGGACTTGAGAACTTCATGGATTTTTTCTTTATCTCATCTAGTTTATTAAAGAAAAACAAAATGGGGAGAAGAAAGTTTTGCTTTACTCAGTATCCTTCCTTTTTCCTCAGAGCCTACTTCTAACTGCCTCTACTTTCAGGGACTCTTAAGAGATGATAATGTGTTAAAAATCAATTTCTAACAGATTCTGGGGTGTTCTCATTGTGTTGAATTAGTCTTTACAATTCTTAAATACCTCCAGGCACATTTAAATATAAAATGCTAAGACTTTGTCTGGGATCACCTTTTAATCTATATTTGTTTTCTGGTGAAAACAATATTTTTTTTTGAGTTGATAGATTTTCAATCTAGACTTAGAAATTACTAGCATTGGAAGCAAACTTGGAGACCATCTAAATTCTTGACCATACTCTTATTCTATTGTCGAGAAACCTGAAGTCCCAGTGAACCAAACAGTTTGCTTTCAGTCATTTCATTATTTAGTACTAATGACTAGAATCTTTGTCTTTAAAGGCCTAATTCTCTTCTCTGCGCTTTATAATTCTCTTCTTTAATTCTCTACTGGAATTCATACAGCAGGACAAAGACAATGTGTATTCAGAGGGCATTGCATCATGCATTCCATCAATCATTCACCAAATATTTATTGAGCACCTATATAAGCAGGGCACTGTGCTGGTGCATAACTAATACGCATAAACAGTCTAATTTAAATGCAAACCAAATACGATTAATTTCTGTTAACCTCTTATAAAATTTAAGTTCTTCTAAGATCTGAGAAAATAAAAACAAAAGAATTTGTAGTGCTATAATAGACAATCATTCTTGGAAGGAGAGGAAGAATGTCATTTGTTAACTATGCTGAGTTAATTGTGCTTTGTCATTTGTTAATTTGTTAACTATGGATTTCTTGATTTTTATGCAAATTTCTCTGCACAGAAGAAGACAGATTCAGTTTTAGTGTTTGTGAAAAAAAAAGAAAAAAAGGGAATTAAAGCCATTATTTTTCAGAACAACTACACAGGGGATAAGAATTTCGAGAGATTTAGACCTTAAAGAAAATTGCTGCAGTATTAACTCTCCAAGGAAGCTGTGATCAAGTTAGTTGGTTATTTATTTTATAGGGAACTTAGTAATATACTTGCTTCTGAGGAGTAGATATCTGAGTATTATATGAAATTGCATTTGACGTCATTGGAGAGAATATAGAATATAGATAGATATCTTTTCTTAGCAGTATAATTATTAACTACCTCCCTTCAGATGTAGGTATTCGCGGTCATTTTCAACAGCAAGCATCAAAAACAGTAACCAAGGTTGACAGAAATCACAAAGGTGGAAACAACTCCGCCAAAACCACGAAGCCAGGTCAACGGGGTCTTCATCCCTTTGATGTGATGTGATGATGAAAACGTTCTGGTGTGAAGTGGAAGGTCTGGGTGCCCTCCCTGCTGCCAGGCTGTGTTGTCTGGGGACTTCAGGCAGCAGCCTAGCCCTGCAGACATTCTCCTCACCTCTCAGATGTGAGGTAAAAAATCCCGCCCTCCCACAGCATGGTGCTATTTTAAAGATCAAATGAGATCAGTAATATAAAAGGGCTTTGGAAACTCAGACTTCTGGAAATATAAGACAATTTAATCGCAGAAATACATACTTTTGAACCGTCACAGAAATATTTATCTTGCAAAAGTTAATATTTGTTTCCTTTGTGTATGATGGGAGTCTGTGTGCATATTTTACTTTGTTGGAAGGACTTCTGCTACCCTTTCTTTAAAACTGGCAGGAATAGACTTAGTGGTGGTGGGAAATAGCAGGTTTTTCTTCTGTCAGAGAAATGAGAACTGGACTGAATTTTATTAGAAGTGCTCAGTCTAGTGGGTATGATGAGCCAACAGTCACTAGATGGCCACCAACCATTTCTTTCCACACAGAGTCGTGGAGACACTTTATAAACATCTGATGTGAGGTTCTGAGTTGTGACCACTGTGTTTATAGGTGATGGCTGGTTCTAACCAGCTAGTGCTCTAGAGTCTGTTGTGCCCATTCTAAAATACTACAAATCCCTTTGTAAAGATGAATTGTGAAGAACACATTTTCACTTTCTACTATTACATTTACTAAGTATTAATGGAGCGGATGTCCTACTGGGTGCTAGGGATACCGGCCAATGTGGTTGTTAAGACAGATGCTATGGCATAGTGATATCTCATGATGATAAAGCTCCAGATTGAGGTAGTTAAGGCTAGAGTGCTTCATCCATATCTATGTCTCATGGTTAGAGCCACCAAGCTTGGAGAAATGACTCCGGGAAGTTGGGCTTTACAACCTGGGGCACTTGAGGCAGCTGGGACAAGCTTCTGAGCTGGGCACAGATCTCACCATTTTTCCTGTCATGTTGAGGGTTTGACCTATGGCCTCTTTTGCTCCAACAATGTCAGACCAGGTGAGACATTTCAGCACTGCCATGGCTCTTAACTACACCCCAATGTCCCTGGTAAGGGAGCCACTAGGAAAGGGTGGAACAGCCATGGATGTTTAAAAATTGGAAGAAAGAGTTTTTGTGCATGGTGCAAGGTTGTAATCTAGCTTTCTTTCTTTCTTTTTTTTTTGCACGTAGCAGCTCAGTTTTCCCAGCACTATTTGCTGAACAAATTTTTTCCATTGCATATTGTTGCTAGTTTTTCAAAGATTAGCTATCCATAAAACTGTGGATTTACATATGGGTTTTCTATTCAAGTACATTTGTTTGTATGTCTACTCTTGTTCCAGTACCATGCAGCTTTGACTATTATGGCTTTGTAGCATAGTTTGAAGTTTAAGAATGCGATGCCTCCATTCTCTTTCGTTTTAGTCAGGAGAGATTTGACTATTCGAGGTTTAGAGGTTTATTGTGGTTCCATATAAATCTCATTAATATTTGCTCTATTTATTTGAAGAATATCATTGAGTTTGTTTTTTTTGTCATTGGAATAGCATTAAATCTGTAAGTCACTTTTGGAAGGATGACCATTTTTATCATGTTAATTCTTCCAATCTATTAGCAGGGGATGTCTTTCCATTTCTTTGTGTCTTCTTGTACTTCTTTTAACAGTGCTTTATAATTTTCTTTGTATAGGTCTTTTACCTCTTTTGTTAGTTTTATTCCCAAGTATTTGATTTTTTCTTTGTTTCAGTTGTAAAGGGGGATTTTTTTTTATTTCTACTTCTTCTGATTGGTTGTTTTTGTATAGGAAGGTTACTGATTTTTGTGTTTTGATTTTATATCCTGCTACTTTACTTAACTAACTGGTTGATTGTTTTTGATTCATTTTTCTATGGAGTTTTTGGTGTTTTCCATGTAAATTATCATCTCATCTGCCAATAAAGATATTTTTAATTCTCCTTTTCCTATTTAGATTCCTTGTATTTTTTTTCCTGTCTTATTGCTCTGACTGGGACTTCCAATATGATGCTGTAGAGAAATAGTGATAGTGGGCATCCTTGTCTTGTTCCTGAACTTAAAGGAAAGACTTTCAGCTCTTCTCCACTGAGGATAATATTGACTATGGGTTTGTCATATATGGCTTTTATCATGTTCAGATATGTTCCTTCTATTCCAAGGCTTTCAAGGGCCTTAAACAAAAACCAACTAGAAATAGATTAAAGAACTAAACATAAGCCCCCAAACCATAAAGTATCTAGAAGAAAATATTGGCGAAGCATTACATGATATACACCTTAGTAACATCTTTAAAGATACATCACCCAAAGCAAGGATAGTGAAGGAAGGACAAACAGTTGGGGCTACATCAAGTTAAAGAGCTTCCATACAGCAAAAGAGACATTACACAAAACAAATAGACACCCCACTGATTGGAGAAATATTTTGCACATAACACCAATGACAAAGAACTGATCACAATGATATACAGGGAGCTGATGAAACTCAACAAAATAAAGTGAACATTCCCATCAAAAAATGAGCAGAAGAGCTAAAGAGACACTTCTCCAAAGAGGACCTGCAGATGGCCAACAGACAGATGAAAAAATGTTCAGCATCACTTCTAATAAGGGAAGTGCAAATCAAAACCACAATAAAATACCATCTCACACCATGATTATGGCTCATATTAAAACAACTAGAAATAACAAATGTTGATGAGGTTGTGAAGAAAAGGATTTCTCCTATACTGTTGGTGGGAATGCAAACTAGTACTAACACTATGGAAAGCTATTTGGGGGTTTCTCAAACTGGTAAAAATGGAGCTTCCATATGCTCCAGCAATCCCACTCCTACGTATGTACCCCAAAGACAAAAACATTGATCCAAAAGGACATCTGCAACCCTATGCTGCAGGGGTTTGCTGCTCTATTTACAATAGGAAAGATGTGGAACAAACCCAAATGCCCAAAAATAGGTGACTGGGTTAAGAAGAGGTGGCATATAAACACAATGGAATATTACTCAGCAAACAAAAAAGGGTAAATTCATACCTTTTGTAGCAACATGGATGGAGCTGGAACAGATTATACTAAGTGATATAAACCAGAAAGGAAAAGAAAAATACCAGATGGTTTCACTCATAGCAGGAGTGTAAGGGAACAGGAGAAAAAAAAAGATATTGTAATGAAGTGAAATTGAGAAACAATGAACAACCAGAGTCATTTTACAGGGGTGGAGAGGGGAATTGGATCAAAACTGGGTGGGAAGAGTGCATGGGAATATGGTGATGGCATATGGGTGAATTAGTGGTGGGAAATACAGGGATTACAATTGAGATGAAAAGATGCACACAATGAAGAATGATATAAAATAAATAAATAAATTTGGTAATAAAAATAAATGAAATAAAAATAAATGGAAGATGCATACTGTCTCTCTCTTTTCCATGGGAACTATAACTGTGATATGTCTGTTTGGATTTCTCTCTCCCTTTCTTTATCCTTTCTGATGGATGATGCCTGATCATGTGATGAGATGGTTTACTTGACAGCAGGTAACATGACTTATTTAGGAGCACTGTCATCTCCAGGTTGATCCCCCAGCTTCTGACAGATGAGCTTTCTTCAGTGGACTAGTCAGTTTCTCCCCAAAACCCACAGTCAGCTACTCTCCACTGGAGAGTAGTTTATTTCCCCAAGTCCATAGCTGGCTCCTGCATCCCCTGCTGAGGGAACCCACAGCCATCTTGCTATGGCCAGCCTGTAACTGTCACTCTATTCTTCTCCAACACCCCTCTCTCTCTTCTTTTTCACCCCTCAATTTTATCTTCCCTAAAAATAAACACTTTTGTTATTGCTTTCCCTCCTTGTGTGTTTTTGACTTCTGTCCTGCAGTCATGAGCACACAGGTGAATACCTACCCATGGGGTCATCCTTTTTCCCCCAAGGTTTGCTTAGTTTTAGCTTGGCACCCAACGTGGAGCCAGACAAAAGTGGTGGCCATGCTCAAGATCTCTTTGTTTTAAAGATTTATTTATTTATTCATAAAAGAACAGTGGTACAATCTAGAGCTGTGTGGGGTGAGAGGATTCACCAAAGACAGAGTGGGGAGAAGAACAAGTGTATCTACTGAAATATACTGCTTAGGGGAGCAGCAAGCCAGTCAGGAGAGGTCTGCTGTGCGTGCCATATGGGTCACCTAACTTGCAAGGGACTGAACTCATGCTGCAGTGGCTGCAGACTACTTCATAGTGCTGTGCGTTAGCCCACTGTACCATTGGAGCAGGTGGTCAAGTTCTCTTTCTTCTTTTGGCCACTGTAAGTCAAGCACTTCTGGACTTGTAGCAGGAGTTTTCTGTCTCTAATTTAGAGATGTTTGGTGTTCAGCAGAATTCTTGTTTGTGTGTTCTGATTTACACATGGGTTCAGACTTGGTATAGGCTCTTCTCTGCTTCCTCTTTTCCACCTTCTTTCTTTCTTTGTTCTCCTCATCTTTTACCTCTTATATGTTTTGGCCTGGGGAATCTGATAAAATCTGTCATATGAGAGATTTCATGGGAATATTTCTATGGTTCATTTGTAACCTTGAACTTGTGTTTCTTCCTTGTGGGAGACTCTGTGTGTGTGTGTGTGTGTGTGTGTGAGACTTACAGTGGATGAATTCTGATTGATTGGGACAAGCTCAGTCATCAAGTAGAAGAACTTTGTACTTTCATCTCCCTCTATAAATTAGATTTACAAAAGACAGACTCTCATTTGATGGTGAAAAGAAGAGGGCCATAGTGGGGCATAGTCTTTTAATCACCTTGATAATTGTAAAGGGGAGACTAAGAACTTGAAATCTACTGGCTCAGGATACCTTTCAGGAGACCACAGATGTCCTTTCTGGAGAGGCCACAGATTTCCCACAGGCTTCGCTGCCCTCCCTTCTTTATTCCTCATCATAGGTCTAAAGCAGCTTCTCCTTCTCATGCCAGATATGGCACCCTAAGTTTCTGTAGGTTAGGACAGTTCCCTCTTTGCCATTTCTTGATGGGTGGATTGAAAAAACTGCTAACCTGCCTGATACTATTTATTTCACACCCCTTTTTCCACCCAAGACCTTAGTTGGAGAAATTCCATCCTTCCATATTGACAGGATCATTGAAGGATAGCTGGCCTGTTTGCTTCTATTTTTGCCCCTGGGTGGGCATGCAATCCGTGTTACATGTACTACTAATGTTGGACGAGAAGGGAATATTTTTAGTGAAGACTGGTGAAAAAGCTCATCATTTCTGCCAGGAGGTTCTAGAAACAACAGAACTGAGAAAGTCTGTTCCAATGATAGTCTCTAATTGGGACCCCAGTAAATATGGGGGAAATTTGAAAGACTAGAATAATGGGAGAAGTAGAAAGACTAGAGCAATACAAGAGATACTTATTAGTAGGGCTCATAAGCAAAAACACTTTACAATCTAATAAAAATATTTTAGTAAGATTCGGCCCTCCCTGGTGGTGCAGCGGGTTAAAGCACAGCACTAAGAAGCTTAAGCTACTTCCACATGAGTTCGATTCCCACCTGCCCTGGAGGAGATCCACATGGTGTGGCAGACCTCTCCTGGCCCGCCCACTGCTCCCCTCAGCAGTGTACTTCGTCAATCTGCCTGTTCTGCTCCCTGCTCTGTCTCTGGTGAATCCTCTCACCCTCCGCATCTCTGGCCTGTACCCCAGTTCTGTATGAATAAATAAATAAATCTTTAAAAAAAAAAGGTAAAAGAGTTTCAACGAAAGAACAGTGGGGATCAGCTGAATTTTTTGAGTTGTTCAAACTTATCAAACTCACATGGATAGAAACCTGGATGCTCCAGCAAATGCTCAAATATTAGATAATCATTAGGTAGAGTAGGTATAAAGAGATAGAAGATGCTATGGAAATGAGTCTTTCCCAAATGATGATGTAGCTTTTAGATTTTACAATGCAAGAGAGCAAAGGAGGCCTAGGGCTGCATTTGCATTCATAAGAAAACAAGATTTGGGAGGAAAAGAGATAAATGTGGAGAGAAAGCAGAAGAAGAATTACTACATTTATTACAAGGAAGAGGGACATTGAAAGGAAAGGTTCCCCAAGTTGGAAGAAAGGTTAGAAGAAATGAAAAAGTGGGGGAAAAAGAAACAAGTAGAAGATAGCTCAAAATATGTATCCAGACAAACAACACAGAGTAGAACACAAAGTAAAAGGAATGAAAAAGTGAAGAGAGAAGGAAAGGAAGCAAATGGTAGTGTGGAAAGAGGATCAGGTAAAGAATAGGGTAGCCTAGAGACTCCATTTAATCTGAAAAAGTCTATTATGAGAACCCTAATGGAGCTCAGGGTAACTCACACTGTGGGGGACCATTTGATTGATTTTTTGCTGGTCACTGGGGCAGCCTACTTAGTTTTCAATTCCATTTAGCTCAGGCCAGCAATGGATGGTTAATCCATAGGACAAGCTGAGAAAATGACTCTTTCTGAAGATGACCTTGGTGAAACTCAGCCAAGAAAACCATCTGTGTGGGGGCCAGATGTGTCCTTTCCCTTCTTTGACAAGAGCAGCTATAGAAGTGGGCTACATTTAAACCCTCTTGAAATTGTCTTTGGAGGACTATTCCAAGCTTAGATTTTGAATGCCTCACTGGAGATACAACAAGAATATAGCTTCAAACAAGATATCAAACATCTCTAGGACATTTTAGCAGTAACTCATAATTTTGCTCTCTTTAGGATTTCTAGACCTCCAGATGAACTACTAAAATATCTCAGATCTGGTAATCTATCTCCCTCAAGACCTGACAGAGTGGAGATGCCCAAGCTTAATTTTGGAGAAATAATGCTCTAGTGCTTTTGATGTTTTGTTAATAACTACCCGCTCTTTGAAATTTGCAGGCATAAAATGGTGGATGCATCAACCAGAGTGAAGAAAGATCTGGAAGGCTATGATTTGGAGGCCAAAACCATTGATACTGTGACTTTTGAACCTGTTTAATGCCTGAGATAAAATATATATAAAAAAAAAAGATAAAAGCTTAAATATTTTTTTCTCTTTCAATATCTGTTTCAGGATTACCCAGGGTCAACTTCCAGATAAGCACTGAGAACTATGAGATGATGAGTAAGGCTATGAAAATTCTTTGGTAATTTCTCTAATTTTTGTTCCTCTTACGAAGTTAGATTAAGATGCTCCTGAAATCACATGACCTCAGCTGTCATTATCATCCAGTATTGGGAATTTAATTTTGATTCTATGGAAAGAACTCGGGTTTGATTTTGTTTTTTAAATTTCTTTCAATAATTTTTAATTTTTAAAGTTTTTTGCATAGGAGTCTATTCTTCATTTTCCCTTTTTATCTCTTTGTAGTGTCTTTAAGTATGAGTAAATCTGCAGTTTTATAGGATATTCCATGTGGGTTAAATGGAAACCAAGGGAATGTTTGATTTTAACATGTGTTCTTATGCTGTGTATCTTAGATATATAAAAAAAGGAAGAAATATCTCCCCCTTCCTTGTCTAATTGTTTTGACCTCTGGGGGATATAAAAATTGGTATAGACTGTGCCTATAGATATTTTGAGCTCAGAAATATAATAGGAACTGGTACAAGTGCTTCCAGAAAGCCTGATCTTAGATAATATTAAACTGATGAAAAAACTAATTTAAAATTTAATGGTTTGAGCTGAAACATGAATCTTGAAGTTGCGTTAGCTAGTGTGATTTTTTTTTTCTTATTTTTACTGATGCTATTTGTGTTGGGTGCATGTTGCACAGAAGATGTATCCTAATGTGTACTAATGTGGACTAGTTAAGTCTTTAAAATTAAATATCAGGTAAATTGAGATTTGGGAAACTAGGTGTTTTTTTGTTGTTGTTGTTTTTTCTTTTGAAGGTTAAGAGCTCCAATTATGGAATGAAAATAACAGGTTAAGGTTTGACTGTTGACATTGTACTTGTTAGCTGAAGGCTTGATAACTTAAGTTGTCACTATTTTGTGATGATTTTTTCCCCCCTAATACCTATGATAAAATTTCCCAGAAATCTAAATTGGGAAAAATTGACAATCTTGTGTTTGATTGATCAGAGGAAATTTATGGGACCTCAGTAGAGCTCTTGAGACAGTCCATAAAATGTCTCCCTTTCCTTATAGGAGATAAATTAGATGAATTCAACATATTTGGATTTAATTGTTAAATTGAAACTTAATGAAAATCTCTATCACTTGACAGAAATGTTTAACCTTAGCATATAAATATGAATGTGAACATTGGTATTCTGAAAACTTTATGTGAATCATCTTAAGTATTTCATATGTTCTGATATAATATTCCTTGACATTTCTGGTTGTGTTAAAATTTTGAACAACTCTCCCTGTCAATTATATTATTATTAGGTCTTTAATTTTGGTTATTTCAAAGTTTTGGCATTTATTGAAATTGTTACTGGGAAAATTTGTAGGAAAGAGACCTTGTCGTAGTCCAAGTCCCTAAGCTCACTGTGCTGATGGACTTGAGTAAAAGGTCTTGCGCATGAGAGTGGATCAGCGAGTATTGGTGGCTGAGGGTGGTCAAACAGACCATGAAATTGATCATGTTTTTGCTAAGCATAGGAACAAGGAGCAGGCCTAAGCCTAGGGACCACATTGGGCCTTCTGCGTTCTCATTGGTGCCTTAACTGTCTCTGATCTACTCCAGAGACAATATATGTACCTGATGGCTTCAGTGGAATTGAGCTCCCCATGCTGCCTATCATTGTCATGGGAAGCTTTGCAGCAAGGGCTGGGGCCCTATCACCTCTTTGGACTCTTGTCTCTGTCAGGTCATAGAAGTATGATTACTTCAGCAGATTTACAACACAGAATTACATGTTCATGGCTTGTCAGACTTCTCTTCCTTGCATTCTCTTCTTTTGGAGTGCAAAGATCCAGGCTTGATACAAACTCTACCCCAGCCAATCCCCCACCCCATCCCTGTCTTCTTTCTAAACTCTAGAGTGAGATGGCACATTGTTGTGAGAGGAGAGCCATGCTATATGTTTTATATAGGATGAATGGACTGTCAAAGCTTATCTTTTGAGGCTTAACCTATACATCTGAATTTCCTCACCTAGAAACAAAAGCCTATACATCTGAATTTCCTCACCTAGAAATTAAAAGTGGTGAAATTGCTGGAGTGACCTGGCTTGGGAGAATGGCCCTGGGTGGCTAAGCAGTGTACCCTGGTCATCAGGGTGGCTGGGGTGGCATTTTGGACAAGTACAATTCACACTGCTTTTCCTGCCAGGAAGAGGAGCCAAACTCCCCTTAGGTCCAGACACCATGCAAACCAGACTGAATGCTGGCTATGTTGTGGCATGGCCTGAAAGTACCCTTGATGTCCTGTGTGAGGGGTTACTGGGGAGGGAGTGGAACAGAGTGGCCATGGGGGTTTAAAAGCCAGAAGACTTGTGACTGACCCCATCTTCTCCACATGAATTCAATGAGTATGGACTTGCCTCCCTCTCTTTCACACACATACACATACCCGTCTCCAGTCTCTTCAGCCATCAGTTGCCTGAATTCTTCCCAGATGTGTGTGGCCAGCTGGCTCCAGGTTTGTCCCCAGGCTTTGGCAGGTCAACCCTCTCCACTAGTGGCTGGCTTCTTCCTCCTTGTCCACTGCCAGCTCCTACTTCCTCTGCTGAGGAAGCCAGTGGCCATCTTCCCAGGATTGACCTATAATGTTCTCTATTTTTTTTTCTTCCTATAAATAAACCCTGCTAGTGTTGTTTCCTCCCATGTGCCTGTTTTTGAATTATTCCTGCAATCACAAAGGTGAGGAGGTGAGGGCTCACAAAAAAAAAAAAAAAAAAAAAAAAAAAAAAAAAAAAAAAAAAAAAAA
>NW_004567108.1:59530296-59532868 GCF_000260355.1 Condylura cristata | reverse complement strand
TGGACTGGACTATGGTAATGGCACATGGGTGAATTGGTGGTGGGACGACCATGGGGATTACAACTAGATAGAAAAAGGCACAACATGATATAAAAATCAACTATTATACTATTAAAAGAAAAAAGTATGGATTTAAAGGTAGAGTTTGTATCATCAAATTTCTGTTTTCATTCACTTCTTCACCAACATATAATCCTCCAAGATAATCCAAGATTCAACCAAAAATACAACTTGACTCTAAACTTGATGTTAATATTTAGGTTCTTCTCGGAAGCTCATAATCATTTAGTTAACATATTTTTATTCTAGGTCATTTTAAATATGCTACTCATGTAGATAAATGAGAAAAACTATTCTTTATCATTTGGCATCGTTTCTGTATAATTTACCCTTCTGTAGCCAACATCAATGCTAATTCTGCATTAAGAAAGATGAAGACACAGAATTGTGTTGCAATAAATATTTGACAAGCCACAGAGGCACTATTTTAAAGGAAAATTGTTTCAAGACACTTTAATGCTTCCTATTGCTATGGTTGCAGAATTACTTGAAGGCACATTGCTAAGGAACCTCTATTACATCTATTAATGAGATTTATAAGAACACTAATAGGTAAATCCAATCCTAACTCCATCATAGTAATGCAAATTAATGTAATTCTAACTATTCAACTTGGGGTTATATGCAAATTGTCCATTAGAATGAACACAGATGCTGTGTATTCTAAATATATGTGCAAAAGACATGATATATATGTTGATATTGTGGAAAAAAAAGCAAGCTATCAACTACAGTGTGAGTATTCTGATTTCATTTAAGCATATCAACTCTACTGATACATCTATCCTCATCATTGAAGAAATGTGTACTTAACTAGAGACCTAAGTTTTTAAGTATTTAACCAAGAACTTGCAATACCACTGACCCAGAGTCTTTGCCGCCATCCTGAGAAGTACATGTAAACTCATCTGCTGGCTTCAGAGCAGCAAAAATCTGCTCTGGTGGAGTGAAGTAATTATAAAATGATGCTGGGCAATAATAGATCAGTCATGGAAGAACTATAAAAATGCATCATGACCACATGATTAATTACTATTTTGTAGCTAACTGAGGAGAAAGGAATATCTGTGTAGGTGGAAGTGACTGGGAGTCCATGCTATAAAATATGTGAGCATAACATGTGAACTTTGCCATTGAATGAGTTAAGAAACTGAATCATTTCAAAATATTTTTTTTCTATAACTGATCTCCTTGATGGTTCTGCCTGATAAATAAAATTATCTCATTATTAGATCTCTGTGTCTTTAAATATGAAAAGTCATTTAGAGTGAGATGAATATAGTATATTTTCACCCATCTCAGTGCCTCATTCAGGTTTTGTGGAGTTTACTTTAAGCACAGTTTCTGTAGCACTGTATGGACTCAACTAGTTAGTATTTTTGTTTCGAATCAGAATAATTAGGAGCCTATATTGTACTTTCATGTTTATTAAAGAAGCTAGTTCATATGCTGTGTGTTTTTTTTTTTAAATTGTGTTTTTTTTTTTAAGATTTATTTATTTGTGCATACAGAAGTGGGGTACAGGCCAGAGACTCAGGGGCGGCGAAAGACAAGATCCAGGCTTGATACAAACTCTACCCCAGCCAATCCCCCACCCCATCCCTGTCTTCTTTCTAAACTCTAGAGTGAGATGGCACATTGTTGTGAGAGGAGAGCCATGCTATATGTTTTATATAGGATGAATGGACTGTCAAAGCTTATCTTTTGAGGCTTAACCTATACATCTGAATTTCCTCACCTAGAAACAAAAGCCTATACATCTGAATTTCCTCACCTAGAAATTAAAAGTGGTGAAATTGCTGGAGTGACCTGGCTTGGGAGAATGGCCCTGGGTGGCTAAGCAGTGTACCCTGGTCATCAGGGTGGCTGGGGTGGCATTTTGGACAAGTACAATTCACACTGCTTTTCCTGCCAGGAAGAGGAGCCAAACTCCCCTTAGGTCCAGACACCATGCAAACCAGACTGAATGCTGGCTATGTTGTGGCATGGCCTGAAAGTACCCTTGATGTCCTGTGTGAGGGGTTACTGGGGAGGGAGTGGAACAGAGTGGCCATGGGGGTTTAAAAGCCAGAAGACTTGTGACTGACCCCATCTTCTCCACATGAATTCAATGAGTATGGACTTGCCTCCCTCTCTTTCACACACATACACATACCCGTCTCCAGTCTCTTCAGCCATCAGTTGCCTGAATTCTTCCCAGATGTGTGTGGCCAGCTGGCTCCAGGTTTGTCCCCAGGCTTTGGCAGGTCAACCCTCTCCACTAGTGGCTGGCTTCTTCCTCCTTGTCCACTGCCAGCTCCTACTTCCTCTGCTGAGGAAGCCAGTGGCCATCTTCCCAGGATTGACCTATAATGTTCTCTATTTTTTTTTCTTCCTATAAATAAACCCTGCTAGTGTTGTTTCCTCCCATGTGCCTGTTTTTGAATTATTCCTGCAATCACAAAGGTGAGGAGGTGAGGGCTCACAAAAAAAAAAAAAAAAAAAAAAAAAAAAAAAAAAAAAAAAAAAAAAA
>NW_004567108.1:59505439-59530196 GCF_000260355.1 Condylura cristata | reverse complement strand
TTTTTTTAATGTTTTGGTCTCTAATATGCAAATCATAAATGACACTTTGGTTTCACTGTTAGCTATTTATCTTAGTGCTGTATGCACAATTTAGGAAAGTAGTGTTGTCCAAAAATCTTAACACTTAACTAATGATATATGATCAATTCATATTTGTGTTTGCATATTTTTCTGTAAAACCATTATGTTCTCTTTACATCATATATTTTATAGCTCTTGACTTATCCCTTCCTCATGTTTCTTCTGAAAATGGCTTATTCGATCAAATGTTCCATCAGGGGTATCTTGTTTCAATGATGCAAACTAGCTAATATTTTGTGTGCATGTACTTCTGTGCTGGGGATCTTCCAACTAGGAAAAGATCTTCTTCTATCCATGACCATAATTTTTGGCATTAATCCACAAATATCTGCAAATCAGACAATTTCAAAGTGTGCCACACTACCTAAAGTCTGGAAATAACCTAAGTAACGAGGGATAGAAAACTAGTTAAATCTTCATTTACCCATAGGTTTTTCCATAGCTAATAATCACTACCATCAGTTTAAATAAACTGTTGCAGAATGGTATATAAAGAAATAACTTTTATGTCTCTCTCCAGAGTTCTTTCAAAATATGTCTTTTTAATTTAAAAGATATATATATATATATATATATATATATACACACACACACACATTGTGCAGAAACAGCACCAGCAACTCCAAACCAGGGGAAATAAAAAAGAAAAAAAAAAGCCATGAAGAGGGAATAATGAGATACAGTGAAAGAATCCCAGATCAGTACCAGATGTTGAACAATTAGGTTCAACTGCTAACAGGTGTGTAAAAGAGCACACCCACAATTTACCTATTGTTATTGCGCCTTCTGGAAGGACATGTGGTTGTAAAATTCCCAGAGTACTTGGATTGTTTGGAGGAAATGGTGTGTGGTGTGTGTGTGTGTGTGTGTGTGCATGTGCGTGCATCCAATATAAAGCTTATTTTCTTTATATATCAACCTTTAAACTAAAAAAGTTTCATATCATATAGGTCACAGAGAAACATGTGTGGGAGACAGAATCTGTGATCTTTGGACCTGTTGATTTACTTGGAGAACTGCTGCAATGATACTTTCTTCAAAGGCTTTTTTTTTTTTTAAGTAAACTTTTTTTTAAAGGTTTACTTATTTATGCATAAAAGAACTGGGGTGCACATTATACCTAAAAGTGGTGTGGGGGTGAGAGACAGAGTGGGGAGAAGAACAGGCAGATCTACCAAAATATGCTGTTGAGGGCAGCAGCGGACAAGACAGGAGAGGTCAGTGACTCATGTGGGTCACCTCCCTGGCTGGGGATCTAACTCATGCTGCAGTGGCTGTGGATAGCTTCATAGTGCTGCGCTTAGCTCATTGTGCCACCAGGGAGGGCAGAAAACATTTTTTGACATAAATTATTGGGTGAGTCTTCAAAGTTTTCATCAGCTTTCAAAATAGTCTTTGAATCCCCTCCTCCAGTCTTAAGCTAATGTAGCCTAAAAGTACAAATTTCTAAATCAATCAGTCTTGTGTAGAACCTCCACTATTCCATGATCTTTCTGAACATGTTTATAAGATGTGGATATTGTCACTGATTCATTTTTTATCGCATTTCAAAAAATGTGTTTTTCAAACTTCATTGTATAGGTAAACACTTGTGATCTTGTTAACATGAATATTGTTCAGTCGTCTAGGGTGGCATATGAAATTCTGCCTCTCAAGGAAGCTCCAGTATGATGTTGGTGCTGTTGATGTGCAAATCACCCTTAGAGAGGGCAACATTTTAAACTCTGGCTCTAAAATTTGATTGTACATTGGAATCTCCTGGAAAGATGAAAAAACTAATGCTATTTGTGCTCTAATCCCAGAGTTTTTTTTTTTTTTTTTACAAAGTACACTGCTGAGGGAAGCAGCTGGCGGGCCAGGAGAGGTCTGGCTCGCCATGTGGTCTCCTCTGGGGCAGGCGGCAGGCGGGAATCGAACTCATGCGGAAGTGGCCTCAGATTCTCACTGCTGTGCTTTAACCCGCTGCGCCACCAGGGAGGGCCAAATCCCAGAGTTTTTGAATGAATTGACTTGGGTGCAGCCTGGCCTTTGAAAGTATTCTGAAAAATTCTACAGATGCACAGAATATGTAGTGAAGTTTTAGAAACACTGATTTATAGCACAGTTCCTGAAACATGTTACCAGCTCAACAATCACTAGCTTCCTGAGGAGGATCCTCAATTACTGGAGTAAGGTAGTTAAAAATAAAAGAAATAGACTCTCCCTGATGGTGCAACAGGTTAAAGCACCACATTATGAAGCTCTCCGAAGCTCAAGTTTGATTCCTGACCAGGTTGCTGACCCACGTGGAGTGGGAGACCTCTTCTGACCTGCTAGCTGCTGTCCTCAGCAGTGTACTTTGTCAATCTGCCTGTTCTGCTCCCCACTCTGTCTCTGGTGAATCCTCTCATCCACCACACCTCTGGCCTGTACCACAGTTCTGTAAGCATAAATAAATAAATCTTTACAAATAAATAGAAAAGAAATATAAATAGATGAAACAAAAACGATCTGCCTGTTCTGCTCCCCACTCTGTCTCTGGTAAAGCCTCGCACCACACCAGCTCCTCTGGCCTGTACCCCAGTTCTGTATGCATAAATAAATAAATCTTATTAAAGAAAAGTTTGCCAGGTTGGATCCTGCACTACAACTAACCTACTCAGAGACTAGGGGTGTGACTTATTGTTTCTGTTTCTTATATTTAGATAATTGGGAAGAAAGTGGAAATTATGCCTTAATCTTACCTATTTTTTTCTGAAAATTAAAGTTTATAAAAATATATTGCTATCCAGGGATGAAAGAATATTGAAGACATTTATGTATACAAAGGGAAAGAGTGAATACACTAAAAATGTTCAGTAATTGACTTCAAACAAGCACAGATAATGTTACAATGTTAGAAGAAGACAGGTGATGGAGGAGAGATTGTTGATGGCTTGTCTTTAGATGTTTGAGAAAACATAAAAAATATCGGTTAGTTTTACTGGCCTTGATAATTTTTATGGTCTTTCTTTTCTAGTGGGAGCCTAAATTTCAACTTGGGATCTAAGTTTTTGAAGTTTTCTTACTCAGGCAGAGGCTGTGGGAGCCACCCCTGAGTAAGCTGTTATTATCACCAGTCCTTGCCAGAAAGAACTCCCAGCCTTTCATAACTGACCCTTTGGGAGTATTTAAAACAAATGCTTTGAAATCTGTAAGTGTTGATCTCATTTATGAGTGTCCAAATTCCTTGAGAGTGAAGTTCTTTGCCGTTACTATAAAACATCAAATATTTGGAAAGGCCATTTATTGAGGCGGGGTCCAGCATGGTATGTGTAAAAGGGCGGGAGTGCCTTTGTGCCCTGGACTGGAGAAGACGGAATGTAGAGATAGGGATGCCAAGTCAGACATCCTCAATTCCCCTTCCAGACCAAATTCCCTCTTCACGGTGCTTTCATCTTTGGGGGCTTGACTGCAGGCTCCAGGAAAGGGTTCCATTTTCTTCTGGGCCCAGGCTGTGTTTCAGGAGTGAGGCATCCAGGCAGAAGACATAAGGGGGGAGGAGAGAGAATTCGTTTTTATTTCTCTAACTCTGTGCTGACAGTTGTCTTGAATTGACAGCATGACTTGATCCAAAGTTGCACCTCCTACCCAGGTGGCCAACTTTGCAGAGTTCCTTTGATCTAGCACTTCCGCTTTCCCTCCCTCTTCAGATTTGGGATGGTAATAGTTTTTTTTTTTTTTTTCTTTAAACTGGACCAAGAATACTGCACTCTTCCTGGTAATGTCCCTTCATTCTCCCCACGATTTTGTTAATAGTTCTCTATTAAGTCTCCTTCCTTTTTTTTTTTTTGGTATTTTGTGCTAATAAAGATACGGTGAAAGCAATAGCTCTCTCATTTGCTGTGTCTCGCTCATGTGCTGTTGTGTTTTCAGCAGTATTTCCACAATGAGCAAAATAAATAATTGTTTGAGCCTATTCTTCTTTGGCTGCATTTATATACTTGACTTAAGGATATTGATTAGTTATCAGGGAAGCAACTCTGTAAGCAATGGCGGTCTCCCTGTGGTTAAATTTATCTAAGAGTTAAGGCCATATATAGAAGCTTTCTATGTTCCTTTAGCTTATATTTATTATTAAATTCTTTCAAGTTATATGAAATTTAAAAAATGGGCTCTAGCAATTGCAGTAAAACAAATATTTATTTTTAACCTTCCTTCGCTTACCTAATACAGTAAATTACTCCCAGATACAAGAAGAAATAAAGCAGCACAAAATTGTTAAGCAATATTCAGCAAGCAGAAGAGTCATATCTCTTAAACTTCACTTCGTTGCCTTCTCAACTTCCTGCTTGCACATTTTCTCTCCTTTAGTAATATAAATTGCACTCACAATCAGAAATTATGATTGGCATGGTCCCATACCCCCATTTCGGGATAAAAAAAGTCAAATTTTCAATGGTATTTGAGTGTCTGCTCAAATTAACAGGCAATTCAAACTTCCCCTAGTAAGTCGCCTCCTGATTTTTTCAAAGGAACAGAGTAAGTTTATGAGTTTGGGTTCCTTTAAAGGGGTTTTGATGCTCTCCTGGGGCTAAGTCTCTGCTACTGCTGCTGCTGATGATGATTTTTGGACAGCACATGTCTGATCTTGCAACTGTCCCTGTCATAAAGTCCTGTTGTCAGTGCTGAAAACTTGTTCTGGATAATTCTTAAATATTGAAGATAAATGTAATATTGTGTATTGTATTTTGTGTCCCATAAATCAATACATTGAATACTTGACCACCAGTGCCTCAGAATATCACTGTATTTGGAGTGGAAGTCTTTAAAGCAGTTAAAGTGAAGTCATATGGGTGGGCCTTTGACCAATAGGACTGAAATTCCTTATCAAAAAAGATTATAACACAGATATTTACGGAGGAAGATCAACAATTCAAAGAGAAAGGCCACAGGAGAAAATAACCCTGCCACCACCTTGACCTTGGACTTGTAGACTCCAGAATGGTGAAGATATATTTAGTGTTGCTGAAGTAACCCAGCCTATGGTAATATTTGGGAGGTGATTTACTAGGGGAAGTTTGAATTGACTGCTAGTTTGAACAGATACTTAAACACCAATGAAAATGTGTTAACATCTTAGCAAACTAAGATGCCTGTTATCTTTTGATTTCCATGAACATGGATGGCAATGCTGGCCAATTCATCAAGACTATGACCACACCTGCAGTTATAAAGATGTATATCATGTTATTCGCAAGGAGAAAGCATTAGTACCTCAAGGGGAAATCATTCGTTTTACAGTTTTACAGTGCAACCACTTTAGTTTCCTCAGAAGATGAATTTTATGTATGTATGTGTATATATCTATATTTATTTATTATGAAGTACCCATTGGATTACTTGTTAGCATTGTGGGGATATAGGATTTCTCTTAGGTGGAGTCACTGTGGAACACCCACCATGAAAACACCCATCACCCATCATCTTCCACTGTAGTGTATTGTGCTCTCTCCCCACCTTCTTTCCAACTCTCCATCCCCTCACAGCTCAGATGCATCAGTTCTGTAATCAACATTTTTTAAAAATATTTATTTATTTATGCATACAAGAACTGGAGTATAGGCCAGAGGTGCAGTGGTGAGAGGACTCCCCCAAGATAGAGTGGGAAGTAGAGTAGGCAAATCCACTGAAATACACTGCTGAGGAAGCAGCAGGAGGGTCAGGAGAGGTCTGCTGTGGCATGGGGGTCACCTCCCTGACTGGGGTCAAACTCATGCTGCAGTGGCTGTGGATAGCTTCATAGTGCTGCACTTTAACCCATTGTGCCACCAGGAAGGGCCCCTATAAACAACTTTTAAAGATTGGTTTTGAAGTTTGTCTTTGACATTTTGTTTGGTTTATGTAGATAAACTTACAAGTGATTCCACTTATAAGTGATACCATTCAGTATTTATCTTTCTCCTGTTTTATTTTACTTAAAATAATCCCTTCATCTCCATCTGTCTTGCTGCAAATATCATGTGTTTTTCCATTTTGATTGCTGATTAGTCTTTTCCATTGTTTATACATACCACACTGTCTCAAATGACTCTTCTTTTGGGGGCCTGTTAGGTTGTTTCCATATATTGGCTATTGTAAATGGTGTTGCAATGAACAGGGGAGTGCAAATTTCTTTTTGAATTGTTGATTATTTGTCCTTTGGATAGATACCTAGTTAAGGAATTGCTGGGTCAAATGGCAAATCCATTTTTAGTTTTTTAAGATATCTTCACACTGTTTTCCATAGGGTCTGAAGCAGTCAATATTTCCACCAGCAGTGCGAGGAGATTCCATTTTCTCCTCATCCTCACCAGTACTTGTTATTTCTCATCTTTTTCATAGTGGTTTATTCTCTCTCCTGTGAGGTGGTATCTTCTTGTGCTTTTGATTTGCATTTACCTGATGATAAATTATGATGAGCCCTCTGTGTGCGTGTTGGTGATCTGTATGTCTTCTTTGGAAAAGTGTCCCGCTCGCTCTTCTGCCCATTTTTTGATTGGATTATTTGTTTTATTTTTGTAGTTGTATGAGGTCTTTGTAGATCATGGATATCTGTGCTATGTCAAATTTATGGTATTTAAATATTTACAGTGGGGTGTCTCTTCATTTTCATTATAATTTCTTCACTGTGAAGAAGCTAGTTTGATGTAGCTCTTTTACTTTTCTTGTGCTGGGGATAAATCCACAAAGTATCCTAAAGCTTTTGGTGTGGAGTGTTTTGCCTATGTTTTCTTCTATGTATTTTATGGTTTCAAATTTTACATCCAAGCATTTTATCCATTTTTGAGTTGTTTTCTTTGTGTATGGTGTGAGCTACTAGCCTGGTTTCATTCTATTGCATGAAGCTATCCAATTTTCCCAGTATTTTTATTAAAGAGGCATTCCTTATTCCTTATTCTTAGCTCCTGTGTTCTGATTAATTATCCATATATGTGTAGTTTTATTTCGGGTTCTCAATTCTATTCTCCTGCTCTGTGTGTCTGTTTTGTTCCACTACTATGCTGTTTTAACTTTTATGGCTTTATACTATAGTTTGAAGTCTGGCAGTGTAATGCCACCATTCCCTCCTTTTTTGTCAGGATTGCTTTGGATGTTGGGGTCATTTGTGGTTTGAATTGAAGTTCTGTAATGTTTGTTCCATTTATTTGAAGAATGCCATTACTATTAATAGGACTGCATGGAATCTGCAAATTTCTTTAGGTAAAAAGGTCATTTTCACAATGTTGATGGAAGATGAAAAATGACATTTCCAAGAGCTTTTAGCATTAGACCCCATGTGTCTACCATTTACATGACGTTCTCTTTGCTCCTATGATGGAAATAGAGACTCAATCATATTGAAAATATCTTCAAGGTATGTCTCTTGGAAGATAAATGTTTAATCAACAAAACATCTATTTGCTGCCATTGTCACTTGTACTGTTTAGACTCTATTCCTTGAAATCTCAGTTCTTAACCCTGAGGCCTGCCCTATTTTCTGATGAAGAGTTACCATTGATTGATAGGGTATTTATATCTGTTTTCTTAATGGGGAACTCCCAAGTACCAATGAATAATGTTCCTGTATTTCCTAAGATTTGTACATTTTCAGAGATTTTAACTTTCTTGTTAAGGTCCACAGTGAAAAAACATGAAATTCTATATAAATTGTCCTGGAAAGAAAAATTTCATAATCAATACTTTTAAAATACATATCTTTATTGGCTTTATATTGTTTTAATTAAGAGAAATTCTCAATCATTCTAACTTTAAATGCTGTCGTTTCTTATAATGTGGAAATTATATTGATGATTGCTTATATTCTCAATTTTCATTTCATAGTTCTTAACTTTTTCTTGTTTTGCCATGTTCTGAGTTAATTATTCAGTGCTATCTTATAACTCATTATTTTCTAGATGCTTTCTTATCTGGAGTATAACTCACCCATTGACTTTCTTATTTTACTAACTAATTTTCATTTCCAGCAATTTTATAGCCATTGTAATACCCGTTTTTTTTTTTTTTTTGGTCTCTTTTAATATGGGGAGTGTTTCTTTATCTCTTTGAGATTCTAAAATACCCCATTTTTAATTTTCAGATTGCTTTACTATTTTAATTTGGTAATGAATAAATTTATCTTCCAATTAATGACATTGCTGGCTTCCCTTTTTGCTACTAGAGTTTTTAAAGTATTTTGCAATTTGGTAGGCAAGCTTATTTTGAATGGGATTCCCCAGACCCTCCACTTCCATCCCCTTCCTTTACATACCTAGCCCTTTCCAGATTTTGTGGTTGACTCAAACCATCTTTCTTAAAGCTCATTTTCCTCAACTAAGAACACAGTTCCATGGCAGTGGTAGGTCCACTACATATTCAGTGGTTGACTGACAGATTGACTTAGATCTACAATGTGAGACTAGACAACAGTCATATTGGATTAGAATCTACCATAATGTTCTCAAATTTAATCTTAGCTTCCTTTTAAAGACTATCTTCAGCACAATCTAATACTAAGTTATACTGGTAGTTAGGAGGTAAGACTTCAATTTATGAATCGGTACAACCAGTCCTTAACAAACATTACATTTTTATACAAGTGTACCCTCAGAAAATATTTACTTGCATTTCTTTTTAGCTTTGTGTGCATAGAAACCTTTATTTTGACTGTTTTTAAGCAGAGAGCCACGTCCTCCACCTCCATATGAATTTAGTACCATCATTCTGTAAGTTATCAAGTTCCTGGCCCATGCCTTTTACTTCACATGCTCAAAATTGCTGTAGCTACAAGTTTCTATTTAATTCTAGTCCATTAGAGATGATTTTGAGCTTATCTATAATTTTTTCAGCTTTCTTTTGTTATATCTTATCTATAATTTTTTATATGTATGGATTGTTACAGAGTTGTCAGTATATGACTTAGTAGTACTATTTTAATAAATTCCCATTATTTTTATTGAGGTGTTATTAATTTGCAATGCCATATAGATTATAAAATTATACTTTGTCTCCATATGCCTTCAAATACCCATTCTCTATCAACCACAAACCAGTTGTGGTTCCTTTTACTCTAATACCTCCTGTCTCCTTTTTCTCTGGAAATCACTGTTCCATTGTCACAGTCAAAACATTTTTTTTTTTACTTTTGCTTTCTTTATAATCCACAAGTGCATGTAATCATATAATAATTTTCTTTTTCCTTTTGATTCATTCACTTAATATAATCCTATCAAGGTCAGTTCATGTTGTTGAAACTGGTAAGATATCATCTTGTTAATGGCTGAGGAGTATTCCATTCTTTTTCTGTTCTCTCTGTGTATAATACAATTTCTTTATCCATTCTACCATCTTTGGACATTTATGCTGGTTCTATATCTTGGCTATCATAAATAATGCTGCAATGAAACAATGAGTACATGTGTTTGTTCCAGTTAGTGTTTTCAGATTCTTTATGTAAATACACATTTTGTTATTAGATTATATGGAAGTTCTATTTTTAGTTTTTTTAAAGAACCACTGTTCTGTTTTCCATGATGGTTGTACCAACTTACATTCCAACAAACAATGAGTGAGTGTTCCTTTTACTTCACATGCTCATCAACATTTATAATTTCTTCACATTTGTCATTCTAACCATGTGTTAGATGAAATCTTTTTGTAGTTTTGATTTAAATTTTCCATTGACAAAAATGTAGAGCACCTTTTGATGTGCTGTCCATCTGTATCTCTTCTTTTGTGAATTACCTACTTAGGTACTCATAACATTTTAAAATTGGGTTATATGGAGTTTTGTTGTTACTATTGAGTTGTATAAATTATTTACATATTTTGGATATGAATCCCTTGTCTTAAATATAGTTTGGACATTTACTATGTTGCCTTGTCATTTTAATGGTGAATTCTTTCTTGATGCAGAAGCTTTTTTAGTTTGATGTAGTATTGTTTATTGATATTCTCATTTGTTAATTTCACTGTGGGAGACAAATCCAGAAAGATATCACTAGCTGTGATATGAAAGAGATTTTATCTATCCTTTCTGTATTTTATGGCTTTAGATTTTAACTTCAAGTCTTAATTTTTGGGTTTATTTTAGTAAATGATGTAAGATAGATGTCATTTAAATTTGGTTGTCCGATTTTTCCAGCTCAATTTATTGAAGAGAATCTCCTTTCTCCATTATATGCTCTTGCTTCTTCTGTTTTGAATTAATTACCCATACATATATTCCCTCTGGGCTCTTGTTTCTGCTCCATATATCTGTATGCTTGATTTTAATGTTATCATACTTTTTGATTACTGAAGCTTTGTAGAATATATATTTTTTAAGATTTATTTATTTATTCATACAGAACTGGGGTACGGGCCAGAGGTGAGAGGATTCACCAAAGATAGAGTGGGAGCAGAACAGGCAGATCCGCAAGTATACTGCTGAGGGGAGCAATGGGGGGAGGGTCAGGAGAGGCCTGCCTGGCCACGTGAATCACCTCTGGGGCAGGCGGGGATCAAACTGATGGGAAAGTGGTTTAAGATTCTTAGTGCTGTATTTTAATCCGCTGTGCCACCAGGGAGGGACCAGCTTTGTAGAATAGTTTTAAGCAAGGAAGCACGAGACATCCATTTTTGTTTTATTCGCTCAGGAATATTTTGAATATTCAGTATCTTTTTTTCATTCAGTGCAAATTTTAGAATTTTGTGTTCTATGCTTTTGTCAAGAATGCCATTGGAATCTTAATAGTAATTACACTGAATTTGTCTATTACTTTAGATAGAATGGCCACTTTGACAGAATATTGATTCTTATGATCTATAACTTAGATTGTCATTCCATTTTTTTTATATCTCCTTCAATTTCTTTATATCTCCTTCAATTTCTTTTAACAGCATTTTATAGTTTTCGATGTATGGATCTCCATTTTTTTGGTGAAATTTATTCCTTGCAGTTCTATCATTTTTAAATCTTGAATAGCATTATTTTCATAATTTCTCTCTCTCTTCATTGTGTACAGAACTGCAATACCCTTTGGTATATATTATTGTGTAGCTTGCTAATTTTGGTATTCATTTATTATTTCTAGTTTTTTTTTTATTTAGTGAAATCTTTAGAATCTACACACAGTGACAATTTTACTTCTTCCTTTATAATCTATATACTTTTTAGTCTTTTTCTTATTTAATTGCTCTGGCCCAGATTTCTAATACTATGTTAAATCTCAGTGATGAAAGTTAGCAAACTTGTATTGTTCTTGACCTTAGAGAAAAAGCCCAGGGTCTTTTTTCTTATTAAATATGATGCTGACTATGGACTTGTCATGTACTTTATAGAAGGTATATTTCTACATACATTTTATTGAAAATTTTATCATAAACGGAGATTGACTTTTTTTTTTTTAAAGATTGATTTATTTATACATATAGAACTGGGGTACAGGCCAGAGGCTCAGGGGCGGTGAGAGGCTTCACCAGAGACAGAGTGGGGAGCAGAACAGGCAAATCGACGAAGTACACTGCTGAGGGGAGCAGCGGGCGGGTCAGGAGAGGTCTGCCACGCCATGTGGTCACCTCCAGGGCAGGAGGGAATCGAACTCATGCGGAAGTGGCTTTAGCTTCTTAGTGCTGTGCTTTAACCCGCTGCGCCACCAGGGAGGGCCCGGAAATTGACTTTTATCAAATTACTGTTCTGCATATAGTGAGATGATGATTTTTAATTTTATATGAAAATATTGCTGGGTATGGGATTCTTGGTTTATCTTCTCCCCCTCCTTCAGTACTTTGCATATGCCCTCCTGATCTGTGAGGTTTCTGTTGAGAAGTCTTATAGTCTTACAGTGTTTTCCTAGTATATGATAATGCCACTTTTGTCTTGTTACTTTTAAGATCCTCTATTTTTTTAATTTTCCACCTTAATTATAATATGTTTTCTCTATGACATTTTAGGGTTCTTTTTATTTGTAACTATCTGGATTCTTGGTAAAAAGATGCCTGTCTCCTTCTTTATATTAGGGAAGTTTTTAGTGATTATGTTCTCAAATATATTTTCTGATCCCCCCTTCCTTCTATTTTCCTTATGGATTCATACAGTAAAAATATTGCTTTTGATGGTGTTATTTTAGTGGTATTAGGGTAGCTTTATTTTAAAAACTTTATTTATTTATTCTGCTACATGTCTTGCTATTGTCTTTCTATTTCTGTTGCTGTATCTTTCAACTCACTTTTTGTGCATTATACAATATACTTTGGGCTGACTCTATTGTAGTTTTTAGTTCTATTATTGTATTATTCATCTTTATGACTTTTCTTGGAAGTTTCCCAAAATTCTTGATCATCCATTTTCCTTCTATCTTTACATGGGGACATCTTAACCATCACTTTGACTTATTCTGAAGGTAGTTTTCTTATCTTCATTACTTTAAGCTCCTTTTTTCTAGAGTTTTGTTTTGCACTTTCATTTGGGGTATGTTCTTTTTCTTCCCCATTTACCTAAATTTCTCTACTTGTTTCTATATTTCAGCTAACACTATTATCTGTTTTAATATTGAGGGTTTAGAGATGTCATCTGACTTACTGTAATACTGTCTTTCTGGCTTCCCAAGTTAGTCACCCAAGGTGTGTTCCTTTTGTGGGCTACCTTCAACTACCTGGTGTTCTGGGGAAATCTTGTGTATAGGTTTTCACTCAGGCCAGACAGTTTATGTCTGCAGTTTATGCTGCATGTATGTTAGTGTGTCTAAGTTGTCTACTGTATTGGTGTTCACTCGGCTTGCAGCAGCCCAATGTGTGAAAGGGTGACTTGTTGATGGAAATATGACCCTTAGTTAGCTAGTTAGGCTTTTGGAGGTGAACTGGAGTAGCTGGTCTGTTGGAGTTGGTAGCCACCATATGCTCCTGTTTAGGGCCTACTGACTGTGTACTTGAGTATTTGCCTTAGGCAAAAAGGTGGGACTTGCACCTGAATTTGGCCTTGTGAATATAACTAAGAGCACTCAACTGTGGTCTTCCATTTTGGGGCCTTACCGTAGCTTTTGTAGAAATAGTTGTCCTTGCTTTCATATGTACTATGGGCCTCTGCTAAACTGGAGTTAATGATGAAATACAGGGTTTGCAGTTGTATGCTGACTGGGGTTCTAACCCCATATCATCTGCTGTGTGTATGAGCCATAGTTTCTGGAATAGCCTCCATTGCAAGAATTTGTTGGGATGGGGGTTGTTCTGAAGACACCTTCAGTGCAATATGCCCCTTGAGACACTGACACAGCTGGTAGAGGGAGTGTCTAGGGTTTGGCAGGTCTGGAAATGTAAGGAAAGTTTGGCTGGTAATTGTGTCTACTTCCTACCAATCTATATTTTGAGAATTCATGGGGCACTAAGTGGTTTATAGTAGAGAACCCTGCTATATGAATATTGGTATGATTGTCAACAGTGGCTATCAGAGGCGTGGTCTAATTATTTTCCATGGGTGGACCCTGACTCTTTTGTTTCCTGACTCTTAACTCATTTGGTTACTTTGGAGGTTGATGAAACTTTCATAAGGGTTTGCCCTCAGTCTTTTTAGTTTGAAGCTTGGTTTCCAAGGTGCTGTTGTTGGCAAGGCTGTGAGGTTACCACAATGGCAACTGTTGGTGACTTTGACCCTGGGTTATTTCCTAGTGTTCCTTCCCTCCCATGTCAGTGCTGCAAGAATAGTCTCTAGGGTTCCTTTATCTATAAGTCAAGTGTTGCTCAGACTGGTGTTATTGCTTTGTGTCTCAAGGAAAATGAGTTTTCTAATTGTCTTATTAAGGGGTGGATCTTAATTTTAATTTTTTCCTTGACTTTTATGTGCTTATTTCCCTTTGGTTATCAAAGAGGGGTTCTTGGGGTTTGTCTCAGCTATGTTGGATCATAGGGTTGAAGTCCCAGGTATTAGGCAGAGTCTGCCCTTCACTCCCCAGGGTAAAAACATGTACCTTAAATATGTCTTCTAGTTGTGCTTCTTTGTTTCTGCTATGGGATTTCATCTTTGGGAGAGAGAATCTCTGTTATCCATCTGGGTGTTGACTTTTTCCTCTTCTTTCTGCTGGAAGCTCTAATGTCTGGGTTTCAGGTCTACTTCTTTGTAAATTAGTCCATACTTAGGTGCAGATTTGTTTAATTGTGGGAAGAGGTAAGCACAAGTACACCCTATTATGCTATTTTGGGTTCTACTTCTTCCTTAAGATTTTTTTTAAAGATTTATTTATTTTATGCAGAACTGGGGTACAGAGGTGCAGGGGCAGTGAGTGAATTCACCAGAGACAGAGTGGGGAGCATAACAGGCCAACTGATGCAGTACACTGCTGAGGGGAGCAGTGGGTGGGTCAGGAGAGGTCTGCTGCACCATGTGGGATCACCTCTGTGGCAGGCGGGGATCAAACTCATGCTGAAGTGGCTTTAGCTGCTTTGTGCTGTGCTTTAACCTGCTGCGCCACCAGGGAGGCCCCAAGATTATTTTTTAAAAAAGAAAAATTATTTTTTTAATATAAACTTTCATAAGCATTACAAATGTGATCATTTGATCCAGTTTTTGGTAAGAAGTAAATTTAGATAGCCTACTAAACTAATAAGGTTACAAATTAATATTGGAAATTGACTTGAATCCAAAAAGTTCTAATTATCCTATGCTACCACCTAAATATGTGGTGGTACAATTCAATAATATCATGCATAGCCCAATTTTTATATATTGTGTAATCTGAACAACAGGGACACGCATTATCTTTGAAAGTTTGAATTTTTATGTTAGTAGAAGGGAAAATTGACCAGGGTAATACAAGAATATAAGTTGCAAATAATTTATACTTTGCTTTGCTCTCTATATTTCTCTACTCTATTTAATCTATGTGTTTGATATATTGTGAGTTTATGC
This sequence comes from Condylura cristata, assembly GCF_000260355.1. Taxonomy (NCBI): domain Eukaryota; kingdom Metazoa; phylum Chordata; class Mammalia; order Eulipotyphla; family Talpidae; genus Condylura; species Condylura cristata. The sequence goes on along the minus strand of NW_004567108.1, from coordinate 59,515,258 downwards.
CATTTCCATTCAAATGGTAAAAACACGTTCTGAGTATCTGATCTGGAAATTTCCCCAGCTTTGCATCCTATTTTATCACTTGCCAAAGTCTTTCCTGTTACTGAGTCCATGCTCAAGAGAGATGTTAGATTGTTTCTGACTGATTCACAACATCTGGAGTTTACTTTATCTCTTTCTGAGTTCATCCACAGTCTGACTCACACCTTCATTAAAGAACATATTGGAAGGCAATGATGTGTATTGGCTTCCAAGACTTCATGCAATGTTTGACCATAGGAAAAAAAGGGGGTAATGCAACAAAATTCTGTACAGGCTAATTGTAGACTAAGTTGATAGAACACAGAGCCTGTACATCATCTGTGAGTAACCTGCAAAAGGGCTAATTTATTCATAGGCTTGACTGTTATATTGCTGAAAGTTTATTGGATGCTTTTGTCAAAGACTTCAAGTTATTTTTAACCAGCTTAAATTTACCTACACAATAAAAGGAAAAAGATAAGCAATAAAACCATACTCTGAACTACTTTGGTGACTACAAATATTACTCATCATCTTGACATGCTTTGTCTGTTTACTGATAAGCAAATCCTCACATGTTGAAGAATGAATCTACTCAACTCCCTGAAACAGTAAATGATCTTTGACCTTGATCAACAAGATTTTATCTACATAATGTATGTACTCTCATAAATACACATTGAACTTATACTATTTGTTATAACAATTCTTGGCACTGAGATGCAGCAGCAAACAGGACCAGATTCCAGTCTAGGAGGTGATGAGCTTGGTGTTAATGTTTTCTAATTGGAATAGGACCAAACATTTGGAATTATTAATGACAAAGCAAACTAAGTAATGTTTTTCTATACAAATTCTTATTAAGTGCATTGCAATCTGAATTTTTGAATTCCAACTAAAAGCTTTTTGTACATATAGAAAAGTTGTGGTCAATTTTTCCAACAAAACCTTATATTTAGTTAGTAATTTTTTTTTTGTAATCCTGTTAGTGATAAATGTACATTTTTACTTAGGTTATGCAAGTTAAAAAAGTTAGAAAATTGCCCAATTTAGAAAGAAAATATATTGTTAAGGAAAATATGAGATTTTCTTTCTCAGTCCTGAGTCCATTACTCAGATTTACAGGATAATTACATAAATTTCCTTTATGCTTTATGCCTATGAACAAAAGCAGTGTGAAGAGAATGGCTTTCAACTTTTGTAATATAAATAGCTACTCTTTTCATAACCTCAGTTTTATTATCTAGCACTATGCCAATAACTTACTATAACTGAAATGTGCTATAAAAAATTTTCAAAAGGACATTAGTTTCTTAAGTTAAAAATGTAGAGCCAAGTTTTTATCTAATGGACTGAAGTTGAATAAGTATTTTGTGTTTTTGAACTGTGTGTGCAGGTTAGTTTCCAATAGATAATCTTTTATATTACTAGGTATGAAAACAATTGTTTGGTTATTGGAAAATGTCATGCATATATTTGTGTAACCCAAATTTTCTCCAGTGTTTTTCAAACGGCGATTTTTTCACCCTTTGTTTAATGTATTGTGAAGTAGGGAAACAAAAACTTTCCTTGTATGCTTTGCAATTTACCTTTTCTTTGTGTTTCAGGTGAAGTTCCTTGGCCCCTCCCTCCCTTCCTTCTTTTCCTTTCTCTTTCTCCCTCCTCTGTTCCTCTCTTTCTCCCTTCTTTCTTTCTGACAGTATTTCTTATTGTAAACATTGGTTTACATTATTTGTTTGTGTTTTGGAAGTATAGTTTTAAAAATTCTTCATTGGCTAGATCAGTCTTTATGAATCAGCATCTTCAGAACTGTTCTGAATCCTGGTCTCTACATTTGTAACACAATGTACAGATTATTCTAATTATAAAGTTTAGAGCTTCTGTTTAAAACTCATCATGTCTTAAGAGATTTACTTTGTTGTTTTTTGAAGTTGTCTTCTGGCTTATCCATAATTTACATTGTTTTTATTAATTAAAAATGTTAACCTTATATAATCAAGAAACAAAAAAATGTTTTACTGAAGGTTTTTAAAAAATATTTCAAAGGACACTTCACATGCTTTGTGACACATCAAATGCTTAATTGCATATGATCTAAAAATTCTGATAATTCAATTTGCAAAATAGAGTCCTGTGAACTGATGGTAGATTTAGCTCCTAAAACAGAAATATTGTCCTTTGATGTATATAATAAATTGGGAAGTGTGGATAATATATACATTTGTCTAGAATGCTTACGATATAGCTTATCTATTTTTTATCAATTGTATTCCTTTTTAATGCAAACAAATCTTGGAGTCACATGTAGCACAATTTCTGAAGACAATAATATTCAAAGAAATATATCCAACTAAATTATGTAGCTAAAAATGAATCCCAATGAATCTGTACCTACTCCTTTCTAAGTACATTTAAAGAAATTCTTTAATTAGGCTTCTCAAAAATCCTTGTTATTGCTCCAGTGCTTTTATTACACTGGAGCTGTTATTGGACATGCTGTATCATACATTCTAAACTCTCTTTCCATCTCCAGGCTTGCTATTTTCCTTCTTCTTTCTCTACAAACTTTTTATTTAGTTAAGTATAATCTCTGTGGATCCTTACCTTTGTACCCCTGACCTGTATCTCACTAATTTAGTTTTTTGTAAGTAAAGAGATCTTAGAACCAGGTTCACTGAATCTTTACTACCTACTTTTAATGTAAATAATTAGGATTTGACTGAACACAGGATCATACATCTAGAAGGTCTGATGGTGACTTGAGTTTAAAAATATCATATTCATCAATATGTGGATCCTCTGTATTATTATTATGAAATGAAACATTTCCTGTGTGTATTCTAATAAATAAAAACACGTTTACTTTTGCCATCTTGGCCTCACTTACCTGATAAACAATTTTGTGGTATATGATTTCAGTATCTACTATAAAATATGATATGTATTTAAACAGAATGCTACACAGTATATATTCATTGCTGATTTCATACCATAGCAAAAGTATTTTCAGTTAATATTCGTACTCTCATAGTTAAATGTGATCTAAGCATAGTGGAACCATATATGGACCTCAGATTTTTGCCACAGGGAAATTTTTATTACATGCTTTGCTTTCAATTTACTTTAATAACCCTTAATAATAAGACATTATATTTATGTAGCACTTTCTATCCAATGATCCCAAAGAACAATATAAACATTAATTCTTAAAACTCTCCAGAAAAATCAGTATTTTTATTCTCATTAAAACTTCTAATAAAAATATAAATGCATGCAATAACTGGAGCTAACATACTAAATGACTTAGTTTACTAGAGAATAGTAGCTTTATGCTTTTTTCTCCTGGATTTTGAAATTCAGTATTTATTGGAAATAAAATAAAGGCTCTTTTTCCTGAGTACAAAGCACTCTGTAATCATTTTAGAAAAATCTGAAAAAGACTTAAATGATGAAGAGGAATCTAAACATTATCAATAATCTTACATTAGAACTTTAAGTACTTTTAATATTTGCTATATTTTCTACAAGTCCTCTTACATTCTCACATACAAAAATATGTCTTTATAACATTACAATGTTGATAAGTGTATTTATTGAAAACATCTTTTAGTACTTTGTAGTATTTTTCCAATGTATAGTTTTCAGTGACTACATATAATATCTGTTGAATGTGTTGTATTTTATTTAAGTAACCACTTATTTTGGGATATTTATTCCAATTTTTTAAAGATGAGTGATTTTGTAATGGCCCTTTCCTATGCAAAGAATACTTGCCTTTTTTCTTAGAGTGGCTATGAGAAATGGAAATGCTGGGTAAACTGGTATTAAAAATTCATTTGTACATTTTAGTTTTCTGGAATTACTGTTTCCTTTAACTATTTGCCATGTCTTCTATTTACAGTTAAAACTGGATTTAAAACTTTTGATAAAGAGGTCTGGCAAGATAGTGTTAGGAAGAAGACAAAAGTCTCACTTCCCCCAGATACTTACAAGTAAATTGCAATAAAGCAAAGTTAAAAATTCTATGAGGGGAAGAAAAACACAAAGTAGCACATACTAGGAGCAATATTCCAGAAGAAAGGTGTAGGAAAATCTGTAAGTAACTCTGCTTAGAGTGAAAATGCGGCAGTCCACCTGCCAGAGGAAGTGTCTGCTGTGCAGAGTTCGTTTTAGAAAGTGCCTTGCACATTGATACCATGCACTCTTGAACACTACTCTGCACTGCAGGAGGACGTGTATGTGCTGGCACTTAAGTTAGTGGGTGCACTGTTGGAGAGTTATGGGGTTGCAGAGGAAGGGTTACTGACTTGAACATGTTGCTCTCAATGCAGGCCAGGTAGAGCCTGAATTGGCAGGGAGGAAGATGTCAGAGCACCTGGGTCTCCTTAGAGGGGAGGCTATTGCGGAAAGCCCAGGTCGAGATAACCAAGTCACCTGCCACTTCCCACTCCATGGATAAAACCAAAACAAAGTAATCGTTGAACAAAGTGTAGGCCAAACACTTAACAATAACAGGAAACAATCACCTCAGATTAAGGAAGGAAAAGAAAAGAGACAACAACTGGCATGTGACCCCATATCAATTAAAATCTACATCCACCATTGCATCTAGTGCTTGAAAATAGCCTAGGGTGGAAGTAGCCACAAGATGGTAAGAGACACTCAGATCAAGTAGATGGCTTAGAGGAGAGGACCACTGTAGTTCCCACCACACAACTCTGGCACTGTGCACAGTAAGAAGTTCAAATTTTTGAATTACTGAGGGTAATCCCTTCAGAGTCCTACTTCTCCAGGCAGCTGTTATATCTACTATCCTGCGCAAGTCTCAATCTTCAGATTACTTCTAAAGGTTCATACCAATGCCTGAGAGGACCTCAGACCCAGTGAAGCTACAGAGTTCAAGGTAAAATTAAACAAAACAAAAAGCCAAAACAATGGAGAATAAAGATAAGGAAAATATGAGACATACACAATTTGGAGTAAGAAAGCTAAAAATACAGTAGCTGATAAAAAAAAAAAAAACCCAAAAAACAAAAAACAAAAAAAACAGTGGACTACCTCAATAACAAACAGAAGCAATAAAGAGAACTAATGATCACAAAAACTTCTATAGTGTTGGAGAAAACATAAATAAAAAAAATGTAAAGAGAAAAAATTTAAAACAATGATGTAAGAGCCCTTTGGTCGAACTTAAGAAAAATAACATTCATATGTTGGTGACCTATAGGCAATGCAAAAGAGAAAGGAGTAGAAAATTTATTTGAAGAAATAATTACTGAATACGGGAAATGAACCAGAGATAGTGATCCAAGAGACCAAAGAATTCAAAACAAAAGCTTATCAGACATACACATAGCAAGACATTATAATAAAGCAGAAAATGAACAAGGACAGAATATTAAAATCATCAAGAGAGAAAAGTATACTCAATAAGGGAACAGCACTCAGCCTGTATTTGGATTTTTCAGTAGAAACATAACAAGCATGAAGGGACTGGAATCCATTACCTGGAAAGATTGATATTCAAGACAGAAAAATAAGGATATTTATTAAAAAGCAGAAACTAGAAGAATTTGTCAACACCAGGCTGCACATGAAAGAAATTCTAAAGCAGTTTTTGTAAAGTAATAGAAGGAAAAAACAAAGCAACAGACACCTAAACCAATAGATATGGAGGAGGCTGAAGAAATAACAATGTGGACTATCAGACCAGTCAGAGAACAGACCATCCAATGGTCACACTATATATATAAAGATATATTTACTGTATAAACCATTATTGTACACTAAACTCAGTATAACTTTCAAAGAAAAATTAGTAGAAGTAACACATGAACAACTGAAATAGAATTTAAACAAAACCTAACAAGGAGTCTTTTTTTTTTTTTTAAAGATTTATTTATTTATTCATACAGAACTGGGGTACAGGCCAGAGGCTCAGGGGCAGCGAGAGGCTTCACCAGAGACAGAGTGGGGAGCAGAACAGGCAGATCGATGAAGTACACTGCTGAGGGGAGCAGCGGGTGGGTCAGGAGAGGTCTGCCATGCCATGTGGTCACCTCCGGGGCAGGCGGGAATCAAACTCATGCGGAAGTGACTTTAGCTTCTTAGTGCTGTGTTTTAACCCGCTGTGCCACGAGGGAGGGCCAAGCCAAATAAATTTAATCTACAGAATGTTCTACTCAAAAAAGTGCACATATGCCTTTTTGTTACATGCAGATGGAACATTTTCAAGCATAGGTCATGTGTCGGGACTTAAGTCAGTTGAGTTCTGGAAGGAATATAATCCTGCTGACACCTTGATTTTGTACTTCTGGCCTCAGAATTGTGGAGAAAGATTTCTGTTGTTTTACATGACCCAGTTTGTAGTAATTTGTTAAGGAAGGCCTAGAAAACTAATAGATTGTTAAAGAACTTGTTATTAAAGTCTTTATATTTCTAGTTTGGAAAATTGGTGGTGACTTATTTAGCAATACTTTACTATGACAATGTTGAGATCATTAAAATCATTGCAAGTGCTATCTGTTTAAAATTCTGACTTCACTAATTCAGAAAATAGACTGCTATATCATACTATTAATCATCACCAACACAAACACAAACTCACACTTACACTTATTTAGTGAGATGAGGTTCATTTTTTTTATCCTTTTATATTTGTGATTCTTATCTTTTTAGATTTTTCTTACCTAAAATCAATGCATCAAATGTTGTGAAATGGGCTCCACTTTACACTGTATAGAAAGGGAAATTTAAGTATCTAGCCATGACTTATAATGAAACAATAATTGTCATTATTTAATACAAGAATACAAGATCAGTAACTTCATTAATTGTACAAGTGAGAAAATGGAAACTCACAGAGATTAAGTAATTTACAATACCCACAGCACTAGAATCAGTAAAGATTTTCACCTAGATTGGAGCCTAATTGTTCTATATCCTTAACCAAGATTTCATGATCTATGTAGTGAATATGTCTCATGGGAATTTACTTGAAAAACTGATTTACTTTAATTGATTAGAAATTTAATGTTATGAGTCCTATAAGGAGAGATGTTGAAAAAAATCCCTGGACTTGAAGTGCTAATAGAATTTGATAAGAAAGATATTTTTAGGATCTTCCTCTTGAATTAAAGTCAAACTAGGATATGAAAATGCTTACTGTTCACATACTAAAAAGATTGACTCTGAATCTGTAAGATGCAATTCACTTGGACACCAAAGGAAGTTGAAATACAATTCAGTGATTTAGCCTTATTGTACAGTTTTATTCAACTGTTTGAATACAAAGTTGGACACTATAGTATGTTAAGGGTCTAATACAAAGAATAAATAACAGTCATAAATATATATACAACAAATAATCATTTTCTTTGATCAGTTGTTTCCATGTTGGTTGTCAAAGTTTTCCCATGTTGTGTGACTACAGTGATTAATAGTTAGCACAAATATGATAGTATGAAAAATTCTACTTTTCTAAACATGAAAATTCTCTTAATTGGTATACTCTTCTAATAATTGAAGCTATTATTTCACCTTGCCACATGTACAATCTTTCTTGTAGGAACATTTTTAATTTGCATTCAAATTTTCACTCTTTGTGTGATTTGAGCAGATACACCAATGTTCAACTTTGGTTCCCTCATCGGTAGCATACTGATGAAAAAAGTCCTGGTGTTTTGTTTTACTTTTATAAATAAAAGTAAAGAAAAAGTCCAAATACAGATTTAGCTGAGTACCTATTTATGTACCCAAATCATGTTAATTTCATTTTTTTGAATCGTACAATGAATATTTTTTGAAACCTAATAATCGCCAGTCAGAAAGTAAAGCTCATTAGTTGGCATGATGCCTGGTTGATGTGAAAACATGCTCAAAACTTATAGAGCTACCCATTATTTTTTTGCCAACTGCAACCACCCAGCTCAGAGGATGTCTCAGAAAATCAACTGGAACACAGTGACTCTAGTGGAAGTCTGGCCTGGTAGCCTGCCATTTGCAGAGCCAGAACAAGTCCTGTGCCAGGTCACCTAGTGGGCACTGCACTAGTGACCAGGGTGTTCAACTTCACTTTGTCAGTAATGTTTTTTGACAACTGTCAAATCCCAGGGAATACTGTCAGTTTCAGCCAAATTATGTAGGATCACAGACAGGTCTGTAAATGACATTTCAAAGCACCTAATCACATCAACAGGATGGAATTGGAAACAGTGTGGGATGATGTTGACTGGCTTTGTGTTCTGATAACATTTTTGCTTTAAAGTTTTAATTTCATCAAGTAATAATTCAAACCCTCTACTTTGACTAAATCATATGATTATATTTTCTTTAGTTACATATATTACTTAGTCAAACAACAGTATTTACATAAGTTATTAAAATTGTTCTGTGACTATAGGCAATTCAAAATTTAAAAAAAATCTCAAATTGCTATGTATTTCTAGTAGGAATAGTGTTGGCTTTTTAATATTCACTGAATGAATATTAAATATATGTGTGTATACATGTGTGTGCATATATATGTGTGTGTATATACATATATACACACACATATACATACATATACATATACATATACGTATACACACACACACACACACACACACATATATTATATTTAGTGAAAGGAAGAACGAGTTTCTATCCTCTGGCAATTTGCAACATATCTGTATAGGCATAGGGAGAGTCTCATAAACCTGGTAGATTTTTCAAGGAAAATGAGTGGTAAAATGACAAGAGTGAGAATTTGGAAAGGTTGCATGAAAAGTGTGAATTTTAAGTAAGGTTTTAAAGAGATAAGTTTTGGCAGAAAGATTTTATTTATTTATTTATTTTGGATAGCATGAAAATGAGAATGTCCTGAACAATTTCTGGGTTTAAGTTTACAACATATCTCTACCCCTAAGCAAAAATCAAGATTTGAAATATGTTGAGTAGTCCCAAATTTGCATAAACAACTTAGTTACACAATTGCCTATCTTTACTTACCTGACTGGAGTATTCCTAAACACAAACTCCTTTTGTTCCTCCTTCAGACAACCTGTTTCAGAGAGGGGCATTACCATTCATGGAAGTTTGTGATTCTTATACATCCATAGCCTCACTCTCAGTTCCAATTAGGAGGTGAAATCTATTCATTTTAGAGCAGAGTTACTCCTATCAGCTTATTTCCAGTGTCACAGCAGCTACATGAATCTTCACATTTGCTTTTTTATGATAGTTACCTATCCTGTCCAGTTTACTTTCTACCTTTCACTTAGACTAACAAATGTTAGTCTGATCATATTAGCCTTCAGCTTAAAATACTTGACTACCTTTCCATTGTGAATAGGGTGATTTCTAAACTTCTTACCATGAACTTTCAGGGTGACTCCTCACCATATATCTTCATCCATCTCCTAACCCTCCTCTAGTGCTGTGCTACTTCTCAATTTCTTTGTCTCAATTATGTGGGACTCCTTCCAGTGACACAGAGGGGCTATAACTTTTCCCATCTTTAATCCTTTGCAAATGCTTTCTAGTCCCTGGAAATACAAGCAAGGTCATTTCTTCAGAAGTAGTAGGTGTTTGTAGACTATGATAAATGTGAAGAAAGGTAAGTTCAGGGTACAATGAGGGAAACTAATGAATGTGAGTGGAGGCTAGAGGATATTGATGACACAATGGTCCAAGTCTGTGAAATAGAAAGAAATGTCAAGATATGAAAGGAAGGAAAAGGATAGTGAACAAGAGGCAAAGATTGCCTGACTTGAGACTGATATAATAGATGTGGGCCAGAGAATCACACTGAAGATTATA
>NW_004567108.1:59471888-59505304 GCF_000260355.1 Condylura cristata | reverse complement strand
GTGTAAATGTTAGTGTTGTGGCTTCATTGTAAGAACAAAGAAGTGGAGGTGAAGTGTGCTGGATCTTGCATGTAGATGGGAGCGAAAGGACTGAAGAGCATTCAACACTTATGTATATTCTTGGGTGTCAGAGCGGGTAGTGGTAACCCTTGATCATAGTAGTTGAGTTGAAATTGATCAAAGATTTGAGAAAGAGGACACTGGGCTCAGTTTTGTCACAATTAGTTTCCGCTCTTGGTGGGTCACCAGAAATATTTGTTTTGTAGATAGGTAAAGTATGTCATCAGGAAGAAGATGATGTGTCAGGATCTGAGATATTGATTTGAAAGCCATCTGTGTTCAGGGAAGAGTAGTAATGTTGTTTTGCACTAATCAAGACAGTGTGGCAAAATAGGATTTATTAAACCAGGTCAGCCGGGTTTCTGGATTTTCATTAACAGTGCTTAGCTGCATCAGCCTTGGACAGAAAAGTATGGATAGTGGGGTTTGCAAGGAAAAAGGAAAGGAGACATTAAAGACAATGAGAAACATGTACAAACCTAGGGTCCAGTGCCAGTGCCAGCTTTAGGGAACATCTAAGCAGAAGGTTATCTTTTAATGAGGAAATCAGGTTCACATGAACATTTAGGAAAGCCTTGAATGGTTAAAGGAAGAATGGCAGTATCAGAACAGCTTGGGGATCATGGGCAAATCACTTATCCCTATTGTATTTGAACTCCCTCAACTTGAAATTATAGGAAATCTTACTTGGTTAGCTATAAGCTTTAAGGGAATCAGTTTCTGAGAGAGTGACCAGCAGTCTGGCTGCCCCTTTTCATCCCTCCGAATTCCAGCAGGTGATTTCCATGCCTGTTGCCCACAGCTGTTGGTAGGCTTTACACTATTTTGCAAGGTCTCTTCACTTAAGAGGAAATCAGATGCCATCTGCTTGACAACCCCATAGATCTATTTCCATAAAAGAGGTTATTGCCACAGTTTTCTGAATTCATAAGGATTTCTTCGATGCAGCAGTGAGCATCAGTGTCCTTGATAGTTCTTTCATCTCTAGGTTATACAGAATAAGACTGCACCTGTAAACTCATTGTAATTTGCAGAACTGTACATATCTTTGAAAAATAATTTGTAATTCTCATGGCTAGCTCTCAAAGTATTTTTTAAATGACTCTGAGCTGAGCAAGGACAAGCCAACCATGTAAAGCTTTAAAGAGGTACCTGTAAGACACAGATATCACACATCTGTTTTGATAGTCACTGAAGGAGAGATCTAATTCTGCTAATCACAAATATACTTCACAAGGACTGATGCTTGGATTTTTTTCATGTTTTACATTTATTCTATGAAAATGTGTTTCTCTTGGAATTTTGCTTTCATTGACTTAAGAAAAAGGTAAGCATAAAAGAGATTTTGGATCTTTTCTTAAAGATTATTATGGGTTCCAAAAGCACTTAAAAGTATAGTAACAATGCAAACAGAGATAATGTTATAAAGATTGCTACGAATGGATGCTCACTTTTTTCTGACAACAGCCAAAAGATGCCAAATAATCCCCAAACAGCCTTGCCAGAACAAGTTTATTTTTATTCTGAGGCGCATTTAGCATTTCTACATTTGGATGCGGCAAAACATATTTTATTTTTTTGAACTTGAGATCAGGGCAAAGCATATGCAAATAACAAAACCCACATCCTTGAATGAGCAGAACATATGTAGCATTTAAATAGGCACTAGTGGAGGATTTGTCGTTACATAGGGTGAGAGTTTTAGGGGCTCTGCGCTGTGAGGCAGGATCAAGGGCTGGACCTGACCTTGTGAGACAGGGCTGGGACAAAAGATGGGTTGGAAGAAAGGCTTCATCTTCACCTTTCTACAGATAATTAATTGGCCCAAGGCAAGACTGTTGCTATTCACTCACTGCTTCAGACAAGCCTCAGGCTGCAGATTTTGGCTTATGCATACTCTCTTCAGTATGGTCCCTTTTAATTTTTCTCTCTGTGTTTTACTACATAGTAATTATGTAAGGATGGTCAGTATTACTGATAATTAATTGTCACTTTAAAACAAACAAATTTCCCCCCTTGAATATTGTATTTTCCCCCAGCAATAAATTTTAACAGTTTGACCTAAAGATAATGAATAAATCAGGATCCACTCATCCTTACTTTGGCCTTACTGATAATTAGCAGTAATAGCCACAGCAACAAAAGTCAGAAAAACTTCTTTATTATTAATTTATAGATTTTAGTCAATTAAAAGTCATTTTTTCCTAAAGAACCAGCTATATACTTCCATTGTCTTCTTTTGAAATCTGTTTTCTTGTTGCTACCTAAATAATTTATTAAAATGCAGCATTATTTAAAGCATATGGTGTTCACATGATTTGCTCTTAGGGTGTTAACCTAATTTTTAAAAAATTTATATTTAATTTTAATATCTCAGTGGTATTATGCTTTGTTAAAATTGCATTTCTGTAAAAACAGCTCATCTGTAACAGTTTAAACATGAACACTTTACCCATATACTATATTAGCTGAGTGAAAAATGAATTTCCTTTTTTACTGTTTTTCTTTTCAATATATCTTGTGAAATCATAAGAGAATTCTGCAATTTATATAGGGAAATTTGGCTGCCATTTGCTTAGACTATGACATATGACTATAATTTGTAACTTTCCTTCTAACACTTGGTTATTTGTTATCTGAATTTCTGACTTTCAGAAATATGAATTAGTGTATGAACAATGGAATAAGAAAAAAGGTATTCTCTAATTCTCAGGGGCATGGTATGCTACCATCCTTAGAAATATGGACTGGGAAACACATTAGGTACAGAATTTGTATTCTGCTCACCTCAGTGATTTACATAACTGTGTGATTTGCATCTTCATTTGATTTTTGCATCTTTTTATTTGTATATTATTCATTCTGTTTTGCTCAGGGATTGTTCATGTCTTTGACTGATTCCAATTGTCTTTGAAACTTTTTAAAAATCATAACTGTATTCTATGAGTTCAAGAAAAATATACTAGAGGCATATAGGTCTTACAAATTTGGGTGTTTATTCTTTTAACAAATATTTATCAAGCGAGTGGTATGTGTCAGTTATCATCCTGGGCACTGGGAACATGGACTTTAAAAATGGCAGCCATGGTACTACTTTAGAGAGCAAATAGTTTAGTGGCATTTACCAAGAACAAACAGGCAATCAAAAACATGTTGTAGTAAAAGATGAGTGGCAGTATTGAGGCATTTAAGAGTGGTACCTGCCCCCAGATTGGTAAGGGTGGAAATGACTCCTCCTGATAATTGAGGGTTGATAAAGAATTAGCTCAACAAAAGAGTTCAGGGTTTGGGTGCTATAATAGACAGAAGGATAATGTTTTAGTCAGAGGGAATAGCTTTGTTTTACAAAATGCTTGGGAGGGGACAGGCAGCATGAGTCTTTGATAAGGGAGGTGAAACACTAGAAACAGTTTAGAGATTTGGGAAGTGATGTTCAACAGAAATGTCAGTTATTGATTGTATATGGGCCAGGGATTGGGAAAAAAAAGGATGACGTGCTAATTTATTATTTGAACATTCGATGATTGAGGAAGAGTAGGTTAACTGGGGATAAGGCAGGCAAAAAAAGCTTAGATGAAGAATTTTAGCAACATTTAAGAGATCCAAAATAACTATGGAACATGTAAGAAGATAAGGGTTGTATAGATTCATGGGTAGGAAAGAGATTTCAGCTGGACTTATACTGAGGGATTCCTTACCATAGATACAGTGTTTGAAGCCCTGGGAATGAACTTGATAAAGAGTTTTCAGGGTCAGAATAATTCATTGAAACTTACGCCTAGATAATAATGAGTGAAAGAGTTGGTTTGGATACCCTCTGCCCCCACAAACAATCGAAGCCCATGCACATGATGAACTATGTTTTATCAAGTTAAAGTAATTTGTCGTTAAAGAACCTTTACGTTTGAAGTCAAAAGAGCCTATTGGAAAGGTCTGCCATATCAATATCTTCCTTTGAGGGAAGGCATATTGCCCACAAGTGGGCTGTGGGTACCACCCTGGGTGGCAGAATGGCCTGTTTATAGACCTATCTGAATAGACTAGGCTGGTCTTATTCCTAGCCAATGCCGAGGCTGGCCAGTGTCCAATGAGATGGTTTGGCATAAAAATGTGCCCAGATAGGCTAAATGGTGATTAGTTGGGTCAGATGTTCTAGCTCAGGCTAGATATTCTAGCCTCAGGGCAACTGGGGAGGGAGTCATTAGTTGGTTTTGGGAGAGAATCTCCACCAAAATGAACCACAAGAAAAGGCCTTGTGGCAGCAAGGAGAGATGAGTAAACTCATGGTATAAGTAAACAGAATTTATGAGCAAACAAAACCAAAACAGAAATGACAGAGAGGGGAGGGTAAGGTGGCTAATAGTTACCAGTAGGAGGAATAGATGCAGCCAGACAGGAACTCAGTCATCACCATAAAAGTGAGAGATCAGAACAAAGTTTTGCTACTGGTGGGCCTATAAATTTAGCAAACACTGGATAGATCTTATTCCCTAATATCTATCTTTAAGTATGTCTCTTGGTGCTGCCATTTCTTTCATCCTTGAATATCTTTATAATAACAAATTAAGATGTCCAGAGTAAATCTTTATTTATTGTAAACAAAGTACCTTAACTGTTAGAATTTTTCAACCCCAAAATGTCTCCTGGGCTTGCATGCTGCACAGCATATGAGATAAACATTAGAAATGTGTATGGGGTAAGAAATTGGGGGCCCAGTCTTCAGTAAAATGTAAAAAATATTACTGAGTAGTATACAATAGGCAGTTCCTTTTAAACATAAATGACAATTATTGACCCGCCATAGAATGTGTGTGTGTAAATGTCCGCATCCCACTGAAGTGGGGATGGGTATAAAGGGGTAGAGATAGGAAATTCTTAGGAACAGTGAGTATGCACAAGGCAAAGTCCTTTCCTTTAGAAGTTTACAATTCAGCTGGGTATATTCAGGCCTTTAGTAAGGAATTTAAAATTAATATAGATTTGGGATTGTAAACTCACACATCTTCAGGGATTAGTCAGTAGACTGTGGAAGGAAGTGGGATGCTGTGGAGAATGCAGAACACACATACATGTAGGGGCTGTTCTCACAAAGGTTTCTGGGCAGAAAGCTTGCCCAGTGCTAACATATCAAAGTTTTTTTTTAAAGAGCCTCAAATTATACGCTAATTACCCTAAAATTTTAGCATATACTCCATGTTAAAGCAAAGCAAAACAAAAATCTTTGGGGTCAAAAAATAAAAATCTACAGAGTGTTTTCAGACCATGGGTCAGAAGTTTATGATCCATGTTCTAGACCAGTGGGCTTCAAATGCTTTAAGATTCAGAACTTCCTTACAGAATAAATTTTATGCTGAAATCTAACATATGGAGAAGGATTGGGTGAAGGAACAGATTTTACTACCCTCACCTTCTACTTTCTCCTCAATTAGTTACAGGGAAATTTGAATAAACTTGAAAAAAATTGAGGTTGTTCGACCCCCTCAGTTTTTACAGATGAGGGAGAAGGGGGGAACAAAAACTGCTGGTTCAAGCTGTCAATGTTTACAGAATATTGATAATAATGTCTATTCTTCCACTATGGATCATGAAAGTTAGTATAAATGTCAGATGGGTTAAGGGCTTTAATTAAGAGTTGTAACTATAGGGCCACACTGCCTGGATTTGAACCTACTTCTTAAGAACATGTTTAAGAATGTGGCATTTGGTCTCTCTACCTAAAGTTCTATATCTGTCAGATGGGAATGATAAATAATACTAGTGACTTAATAGGGCATTGAGAAGATTAAATGAATAGCTTAGTATAGCAACATGTAGTGTACTTCCAAGCACATATTAAGTTTTCAATAAATGTTAGCCACATTGATTGACGAGTGTCTTTGCTGTCATTAACATCGTGCAAGGTTTAGTTCATACAACAATTAGTGGTTAGCTATGAAGTAGGTATAAGAGATATCCATTTTGATTAGGGCAGCTTGCATCTGGGACATGAGACTCTTGTGAAAAGGGCAGAAATAGAGGTGGCACTAGCCCAGGAGATTTTTTTCCTCTATAGTTCTGGTGCTTGCAAAACCTATACTTTCAGAATTTGTAGGGATTAACCTAAGAAGAATGATGAGAAAATGGAGATAGGTGGTTTTGTTTTGAATTCAGACTTCAGAATACAGGTTTCTGGCAGACTTCTGAGTTTAACACGCACAACCCCTTATCAGGATCTAAGGGACCGTGAGGATAACTGGTTGCAGATTAAAAAATACATTTTTTAGAAGATTTATTATTTATGCATACAAGAACTGGGGTGCAGGCCAGAGGTGCAGGGGTGAGAGGATTCTCTGGAGACAGAGTGGGGAGTGTAACAGGCACATCTACTGAAATACACTGCTGAGGGGAGCAGTGGGTGAGACAGGGGAGGTCTGCTGGGCCATGTGGGTCAGCCCCCTGGCCAGGGCTCAAACTTGTGCTGCAGTGGCTGAGGATAGCAACATAGTGCTGTGTTTTAACCCTTTGCACCACCAGGGAGGGCCTGGTTCAGATTTAATAAGCCAATCAAAGAGTTTGAATATTTGGGAATTCTTTATAATTAGTTGATTAAAAGGTCAAGAACGTGTCAAAACTAGCAGCTGACCATAAATCTGAGGCATACAGCAAAGGAGAAGGGCTACGGTGGGATGGACGGAGGACACACAATGAGGGAGGGATAAACACGAGGAAATATGGTGATGATGCCCAGGTGATATGTATGGTGGTGGGAAAACTATGGGACTCTAATATTGTAAAAAAATAAATAAATAAACAAACAAACAAACAAAAGAAATAGTTGATAAAACGAGCAGATGGCTGTCACCTAAATTGTGGATCCACTTCCTCTTCCACCTACAAAGTTACACACGGACCATTATACCTTTTATCAAATCCTTCAAGAAGGACCTGTGATTGTTTAGTTGTTCAGTTTAGAAGCTTTCTGAATAGAGATTGTGCTCTCTTTGGATTAATGATCTCTAGTGCGGGCATTCAATGGATAACTCCTAAATGTGTACCTACGTCCAGTGAGGGTGCTTAGAATGACTTCATTCCTAGCCTAGGAGGTTTTATCACTCCAAGGTGGTTTGGGTGTTGATTCCTGAGCATAGTGGCTGTACCCTGCACTGGCCCCCCTCTGTCGCACATAGATCTTTCCAAAGCAGGCCCTTCAGGGGTATCTGGTCAAAGGAGAGAGCAGAACCTCTTGGCAAAGGGAAACTTAACAAACAACCATAAAAGGATTTTCTAAATATGTCCACAATCCAATATAACCCTCGGTAATTTGATTTGTAGGAAATGGAGAGCAGAACATTACATACTGAGTGCTTATCTATAATTCATAATAATTACTGTAATGGGGAATCTATCGTATAGATAGATGTAGGAACACAAATTATATCCCCAGAAGAATGAGTTTTTGGCTGCAATAGACCTACTTGTCCTCGTAATCTACCTAACCTTTAGTGCTTGAGCTTTTTCATCACTGAGCTGCCCAGTAGATTTAAAGCTTTCCCCGGGCCACCTGTTGCAAGTGCAGGAGTTTCTCCTTTTGACAAGTGTTCAGAGACTCATTTATAGGAGGGTTCAAGTACCTTCTCAGCCTACTTGTTCTCTAGTATTTTAGACTTTGGCCAATCACAGAATAACATTTGAGGATTTACATATAGCTATGTGATTTTTAAAAGCATATTTATTTATTGATACAGAACTAGACCAGAGGTGCAGAGGTGGTGAGAGGATTTGCCAGAGTCAGTCAGAGTGGGGAGCAGAACAGGCAGATTGATAAGTACATTGCTGAGGGGAGCAGCGGGTGATACAGGGGAGGTCTGCTGTTCCATGTGGGTCACCTCTGGGGCTGGGGATAGAACACTCATGGAAGTGGCTGCCGCGAGCTTGCAGTGCTGCGTTTTAACCCACTGCACCAGCAGGGAGGGCCCTATATGTGTAATATTAGTGATCTAGTATGGCAGAAACATTTTCTCTTCAGAGGAAGCAATGGGCCCCTTGTATGGCTTATATGCAGTTGGGCTGAGCTGATAATGCCTTTGGGGGAAGCGGTGCCTTGCAAGGGGGGCTTTGTAGGGACTAAGCTGCAAAGAATGAGGAGAAACTGGAGATAGGTGGCCTTTGTTTTGAATTCAGACTTAAGAATGACAAATTCTATGCGATGCAAGTTCACTTATCATTGTTGAATTGATACACATCTATACATGTTTGCATACATTTATACATATCGTATATTTCTGAGAGTAAAAATAATGGTAAAAGTTGCTACATATTTCACCAAAAAGTAAGTGAAATTTTTATTCTTTTAAGTATTAACTTCATAACTCACATCTCTTTTCCCTCAGATACTCCTCCTGACCCTGACGTTCTACCCCAAGAGAGATTTTTGTGGTGGTTACTTCAAACACTGATCATAGCCTAGTTTAGTTGTTCTTTTTACAGTTTATAATTGGCCATCGTCATTTACTTTAGGTCTGTCTGGGAGACATTCAACATCTAGCCACTGCTTTATTTTTAGTGCACTCTGCCTCCTCCTCAGCTGTTGGGAATGCTGGTCCTGGCTGCGAATCTTGTTTGCTTTAAGTTGCAATGCTTTCAGTCCCATGTGTTTTAGTTTTTGGAAGCAGCTGTATTGGTAAAGCTTCTGGCTGAATTACTGGACAAAGCTTGCATTATAAAAATCCTCAACTTGTTTGCCCTTCACTTCAAAAAGACTGCGGGCTGCTCGCTTGTCATACTCATATTACCCACAAGCCTGCTTAAGTTTTCACCAGCAGGCATGAATCCCTTGGTCTACATTTATTATTATTTTTTTTAATGGGTTAGCCCATAGCTATTTGGTTTTGATACTGATCTGTTAAAGACCAACCATAATGGGGCTGGCACAAGACAGCTGGCACTCTCTGGTCCTCCCATTAACAGGGATTGGGTTTTGGAGAGAGGATTCTGCTTTTTCCCCTGGTCAGCATCTTCAAACTAAAGCTGAACCTGGCATAACAGATTTCTGCTGGTTTTGGGAAAGCTGAGTGCTCGATCCTTGAACTCAGAAGGTGTGTGGGGTGAGGGCGTGTGTGCGTGTCAGCATCAGGGAGCTCAGGGCAGGATATGGTAGGGAACAAAAACACACGATGGCTCATTAACAGTCACAGACTCCTGGATATCGAGACGAGGAGGAAGTTTCAGTTGGTTGGTGGCCCAGGGAAGTACTGCAATTCTATTCAGACTGTGTAGCTGTTCAATTGCTTAAATTTCCACCACATCACGGCTTTCATTGCCCCTAAACTAATCCTTGTGTTTCTCCAAATTTCAAAATGCTTACTGGGTCTTTACTACCACTTCTGATTTTTATCATCACCACAAACCAACTGTCTTTCATCTTTCCATATGATTTGTTCTCTGTCTTAAACAATGTCTGGATTGTTGAACAGATTAGCAGACAGAAGCTGAATTGATCTGTAGTTGGTTCTTAGTACCTTTGTTGGATATTATGGATTCCATCCTGCAGTGTTCAAGATAAATGATAGATGACTACAGAATTAGCTTCCTGCAAGACTGTATAGATTCTGGCTCTGAGATGGGACATCAAGGCAGCTTTCAGTAATAGAACTTCAGTTTTCGTTTTTAGGAGTGTTTTCTGCATCAAAACCTTAGTTTAAGTAGTAGTGAATCTTATGCTTAACTTAAAACCAGAGGTTGCTTTCTGAACACTCTTAAGATCATTGGTGCAAACTCAGATTTTAGACCTGATTTGGTCTACAGATGAGATTTTGTATGGGCTGACATTTATTTTCCAACAGATGCCTATCTTTTTTCTTTTCATCACTTAACAATTGAGAGAATTCACATTTCCAACTCTTTGGAAAATTGTTCATTCTGAGCACACTGAACTTACATTCTTGCCTGCAAATAAATTGGATGGAGCTTAATAACCACCGACCCTCATAAATAGACAAGTTCACAATAGACTCTGTGAATTCCTGCTACTTCCCAGTCACTAAGTCCACTCAACTTATTTACCATTTTGCTATTTTTAGAGGTAGTTTTAGGGACCTTTAACACTATGTCCATGTCACCTTGCTCTCTTCTCACACTGGATGTTACCTACTAGGTAACTATTCTAAAAAAATATTTGCATCAACGGTGTCTGTTTCACACATGAGGTATAGGAAGTGCAGGCCAGAGTTTGACATCGCCTCTTATCAAGACACTCAGGCAATAGATTTGCTGGACTTAGTTTGCGTGTTTTGCTTTCTATAAAATTCTGATGTCTGCATACTTGTAGAATCAGGAATATTATTTTAGGCAGATGCAAAAGAGAGACTTTGTTATCTGTATTAGATATAAATGGTTCAGGATGGCAGTAAAGCATGAGGGTGGGGAGTCTGACGGTCTGACGGTCACAAGACTGTGGAAAGCTTAAGCATAATGAACTGTGAATCCTTTGATGAAAAAACCAACCCTTCATAGCTTTCTTTATGCTGGAGATTACAAAAGAAAACCCAGGCTTGAACCCTATCTTTTAAGACTGAATCAAGTAAGGAAACAGTGAGA
This sequence comes from Condylura cristata, assembly GCF_000260355.1. Lineage (NCBI taxonomy): Eukaryota > Metazoa > Chordata > Mammalia > Eulipotyphla > Talpidae > Condylura > Condylura cristata. The sequence continues at coordinate 59,494,669 of NW_004567108.1, read as the reverse complement.
GCCATTGCTATTATCTTGGGGTCCACACAGCACTCAATTCCCAGCTGAGTGGGGTGTGTGTCTGTGGGAAGAGGGATGGAAGGGCCTGGTAAAATTCATTCATTTTATAATGTGTCCCTTAGCTAGGGAGCATTCTCCACCCTCTACTCTTTATGAAGAGAGACACATTAGGGGGAAAATACTAAAATAGCCCTTGGATGTTTGATAAATATTTCTAGATGAATTTGTAACATAATGTTTGTTTGTTTTTAAACCAGGAAATCAGGAACAAAAAGTGATCAACTCCTGGATTTTAGAAGATTGGCTCCCCAGGAAGATATTGCCATTTGAAATTACTTAACATTTTTTCCCCAATATAAATGCTGAAGGCTAGAACTAGATTTTATACCTAGCAAATAGCAATGTAAATGTCAAAGAACATATTCCAGAGCATTACACTTACAGCTCTTAAAATGGCATCTTAGAATGGTATTAATCACTGTCAGTTTTGTGTACAACATTTCATCAATTAAATAGCAAGAGGACCTGTCCTTTCATGGAAAGCAAATAACACATATGGATTTCCTCTTAGCAATTAGCTGAACATTCTGCATTTCCTTCTTGCTTGCAAAAAGAGTTTGGACTGAAACCATCAACATGTTTGTGTTCTTCACTGGTAAAGCAAAGCAGATGTGTAACAGCTTCAGTAGAATCCAGATTCATTTATAAAGCATCTTGTGAAACATCTTGATGTGGAAGCATTTCTGTACCCTTAGATCTTTTAGAGTTGGATAGAAGATGACACCCTATAAAAGTTGTGAATTGCTTTAAACTTTGTTGCCTCTTGAGCAGAGGTTTTCAATACCTTCACTATGTGTATGTAGAGGGGAATTTAAAACTTTCAAGCTAATGTGAAAAATTTGTTTGCAGCAGGAACTAGTTTCAACTAGGTCTATGGATTTATAAAATGATGAAGCAATTTTATGCAGCGAAGACTGATGATAGAAATGTAGTTTACATAAATGGCAATGGATTAGCACTTAAACCACTTTTCTTGTATATTTAAACAATCTTCCATGACCCTCAAAAATCTCCTTTTATAAACTTCATCATTTATGTGGGATTAAAAGGGCAATGTTTTGACAACATTGTTGATTTACATGTAACTCATCATTTGTTTATCATTTATCTGAGATGATTAGTGCCTGAACTTCATATGCCTGGAATGTGTTTTGCACTTGCTTACATTTTTCATAGATGATGCCCCTTTTAATGTACTTTTTTAGGACTTAAGACAGCTTGGTGACTTTGATGATCCTTCTGGTAATCAGTCCCATTGACGCCTAAGGGAAGTTGAAGATTTACAACCTTTAACACAGTTTAGTTTTTGTGATAATCCATCAAAGTCTTTTGTATTCTTCTCAGACCCTAGTTTCAGACCTAGTTGGACAAGATGCATTGGTCTCTGAAAATTGACCCTCAGGGCTATGAAATCCTTTCGAGTGTCAGAAATATAGCACCAGGCATAGATATTCCCAAGTGAGCAAATAGAACTAGAAATATCAATACAGCAAGAGAATTTCTGTATTGGGCAAATACCTAAACCCAAACACATAACCGTGTGTCTGCACACACAGACAGACATGCATGCACAGAGATGCACACGGAAATGCACACACGGACATGCACACACAGACATACACATATACACACAGGTATACACACACAGAAATGCACACACAGATATGAACAGAGACATACACAGACATGCAAACAGACATGCACATACAGACATGCACATACAGACATGCACATACAGACATGCACACAGACATGCACACAGACATGCACACAAACCACAAAATGTAATTAACATGAACCAACATTTTCTATTCCTGCAAAATAGCTTTTTCACTCATTCACATTTCCAAAGACAGACTATGCCTTTAGCCAACAATTTCTAAAGAATTTTTATCCCATTTAGGACTATCTCAAATTTATTTTGTACTTAAAATAAGAAGGAAACATCCAGAAGTGATTGCAAATAATTTCTTTTGCAGAATAATTTTAGTGGTTAGGTGGCAGGAGAAAGGCTGTACACTTTATAAATTGAAAGTTTAACAAGGTAGAGAATTTGTATTTTACATCAACATAATTTTTGTGAGAGCTGTTTGTTATGAAAAAAAAAAAAATCATCTCCATCAGAAGACAAATGGCTCCATGGGGACTGTAGATGGTATGGTGAGTCTGCTGGGAGTTGTGGATGTGTTCCATGTGAGGCAGAGGGGGAAGGACAGAGCCGTGCAGGAAGCGAACATGAAGAGAGAATAAAAGATGATGTGCAGGAGAAAGAGTATTGGCATGAAAGATGACCAAAAACAAATCTTAGAGAGACTTCCTGTAAGTTCACATTACCCATTAAAGAAAATTCAGTCTAGATTTTTCCCAGACCTCTTCTAGTAGACTAACTTTTGTTGTATGCAATGCTATACAGAGACTGGTCCAGGTAGAAATCAGCTAGATTTGGGATATAAGTGGCATTGTGGCTAAATCATTACCCTAGAACTTATTTAAAATTATACCTTCAGGCCCTCCCTGGTGGCGCAGCGGGTTAAAGCACAGCACTGAGAAACCAAAGCCACTTCCGCATGAGTTCGATTCCCGCCTGCCCCAGAGGTGACCACATGGCGTGGCAGACCTCTCCTGACCTGCCCGCTGCTCCCCTCAGCAGTGTACTTCGTCGATCTGCCTGTTCTGTTCCCCACTCTGTCTCTGGTGAAGCCTCTCACCAACCCAGGCCTCTGGCCTGTACCCCAGTTCTGTATGCACAAATAAATAAATCTTTAAAAAAAAAATTATACCTTCAAATGATTTAGGTGTCTAGCACAATCATTTTTGTAACCTGGTCAGTTAATAAACAGTAACAGCTCTCATATTAAAAAAAACAATTGTACCTTCACTATGATTGTTAATATTCTGAAGATATAGAAATGAGCACTATGAAATTTGGACTTCATAGCTATCTCAGAGAAATTGCACAGTGTGCCATTATGTGATTTCACAAAGTATGGATTTGGGCAATTTCCTTCTACTAAGCATATATCTGTTTCAAAAATATTTATATTAGGGAAAGATACAGCAATTAGAGGATTAGGAATAAGTCATCTAGTTCTAGAACTTGGTCAAAACCAGAAAGAATTAATTAGTATCAATACACACAATATCCACAGAGACCTTAGATTTAATAGATAATAGTTACTAGATGATGAATTAGCTGAAAGTATCAAGAGAAGAAAAGCTTAGTGAAAGGACACAGTCTTGCCTCTTATCGAAGAGAATACTCTAGATGCGAGGGTCATGAGGCATCCATAGGAAACTAGTAAAGTAAGTTTATTTTTACTCTTTATAGTTCTTAGAACTTAAGGTCACAGGGATAGAAGGGTGAGTTGTTGGGGGGTAGGGGGATGGAGGTGAGAAAAGGGAAACAAGAGATTTTGTTGTATGGTCATTGCTTCATAGACTCAAATTGCTTAGGATTACTTTTAAAGACAAACATCTCAGCTGAGGCAGCATTCAGGCTGCTGCATCAGGCTGGCAGGGAACAGTCCTCTGATAAGGTTGGCTCTGGTACCATCTGTCTGTATTCTGTAGCGTCATGTTAGTTGGTCTGAGATTAATGGCTGAAGGTCAACAGAGGAAGTCTTAAAAATTCTCTTGTGAACAAATAGGCTGAAAATTGATTTTTAACTTAGCCTCAATGGACACCCATTTACTGAGGAAATTGTAGTTGTTCTTGGAATGGGAGAAGAGGTCAATGACAGCCATGCTTGGGCTCATTCAGTGCTTTTGTGTTACCTCACTGGATGAGAACAAGTCCCTGAGGACTTGGCTGCAACTGTGGACTGAAATTAAGCAGGCTTTGAGCCCAAAAGTATGGGCCAGCTCTCCTAGAAGTTTGAGGAATTAGTAGGAGGTGTTATGCCACTTACTGGAGTAAAGGTCTCTAAACATGATTAAAATGCCACTGAAAAGGAACAAAGATAAATAGCCTGGGAGCAGGGAAATGCCAACTGGTAAGTGAAAGTTCATGATATCCAGGTCTTCTATAGATTCAAACTCACCAAGGACTGCCCTGGAAGATGGTTAAGATTCATATTTGAATTGATATCTGTGAATCCACTAGAATTATTTTAGACCTTAGAGTATGGAGTGAAACAATTGAGACTATGGGCATCCACCAGGGGGCAGTATATTGAAGCATGGTCAATCTAACACCTGAAGCAGACTTATGATTTATTAGCAAAGTTTAGATTTTATTATCAACGGTGCCATCGCAATTCTATTTGTAGGAAAAACAGGTAGCTCAAACTAAATTTCAGGAATATAAACAACTATTTAATACTTTGCATCTACTATGTGTAGGGCATATTTCTAATGTAGAAATTCTCATGTAGAAGTTGATTTAATTCATTAATAATCCTAGAGTGGTAGTCTATCATTATTGAATTGTGTAGAAAAGAACTGAGGGAGGTAGAAATAAAAGATCCCACAGTAGGGTCTGGTAACTCAACTTGTGCTTTTAAAATAGCATTGGACCTTAAACTGAGGCAGACAGTTTTAATTAGAGTTTCGGGGCAGAATGCCAGAGTTGGTTATCATGCGAAAGATGATTGTAAGGTTTGGAGAGAGAGGAACATGTCAATATATTTAGAAAGCATTTTATGTTGAATGTAGTACAGCCCCTATATCTGACACTTCCATATTTTAGTGTTAAGAAATTGTGAGTAAAGTTCTGTTCTGTTTTCCTCAAGATTTCTGGAACAGAATTTCTATGCCAATGGGGGGGTGGACAACAGGTGACTATATTCAGATTCAGGTTTCAATAGTTAATAACAGTTTTAAGACTTTTTTAAAATTATTTTTTTTCTTATCTTTTACATGACATCTTTTCTCAATTACTGAAACTCATTAAAAATTTGGAAATTCAGAATAACAAAGACTGCATGCAGTGAGGTGGCATCATTGTGGCACAGTGACAATCAGAGTGTGGTATTATTCTGTGTGTGTGTGTGTGTGTACCCGTTCCTCTTCTTTAAATTGCCTCATTTTTTTTTAAAGAGGTAACCTTGGTTTACAACACTGTATATGATGTAGAGATATATTTTCATACTTACATGAAATTTGTAGGTATGAAATGTATGTATGTTACTATAGCACACTTCTGATAGCATTCATAATCCTCAACCACAATCTACTGGGCCCATCCTTCACACTACCCTTCTGGTAGCCTCAATTATATAGTTAGATTTCTAGGTTTATATTTGTTTTAGTTTTGTCTGTTCATTTATTTTGTTCCTGTATATTCTGCATGAGTGAAACCATCTGGTATTTGTCTTTCTCCTTCTGTCATATTTCCCTCAGCATAGTGCCTTCCATTTCCATACATATCATAATGAATAGCAAGATTTCTTCTTTTTTATAGCTGAGTAGTACTCCATTTGTGCAAATACCACATTTTCTCCATTGTTAGGCACTGAAGTTGTATCTATAACTTGACTATACAACAAATATAGGATTGTGTACATTCCTTCAAATTAGTATGCTTGGACTCTTTTGGTAGATACTAGGAGAGGAATTGTTGGTTCATATGGTAGATCTATTTTTAATATTTTGAGGAACCAGCATCCATAGATTCATAGATATTGGACCAATCCACGCCTGACAGTACATTTTCTCCATATCCTTATAACACATTATTTCTGATCTGTTCGATATGCACCATTATCACAGATATAAGTGGTGTCTTATAATGGTTTTGATTTGCATTTTCCTGTTGTGATGATGAACATTTTTTTTAAAGATTTATTTATTAATGCATATATAATAGGGATTCAGGCCAGAGGTGCAAGGGCAGTGAGTGGATTAACCAGATTCAGCATGGGGAGCAGAACAGGCAGATCCACAAAGTACACTGCTGAGGGGAGCAATGGGTGAGACAGGAGAGGTCTGCTACGCCATGTGGATCACCCCCTGGGCAGGGATCGAACTCACACTGAAGCAGCTACTGCTAGTTTGCAACACTGTGTCCTAACCTGTTGTGCCACCAGGGAAGGCCTGATGAGCATATTTTTAAAAAATAATATAATAGTTTATTTTTACATCATTTTGTACCTTTTTCCATCTCAGTTGTAATCCCCGATGAGCATTTTTTAATGTACCTATTGGCCATCTTAAGAGTTGTGTGACTTCAGGAAAATCACAAGAATCCTCTTGCTGAGTTGCAGTAAAGATGTTTTTCTATAAAAGGAGAAAAATAATCTTTATTTGAAAGGGCTTTTGAGAGTATCTATGATATTGTGATTATAAAATTCTTGGTAAAATGCCTGGCACAAAGTAGGAATATAATGCAATATATCATTATTGTTATTATTAGCCCTTCTCTTTTCTGATTACTGTAATCGGCTTTAGGCTGAATTGCAGATAATATCAAGTTAGAATGGATACCAAGTGCTCTGACTACTATAACCAACTTCTGTAGTAACCAACTGCTTGAGTCTTTAATAATTGTTGAGTTTTCAACCTATAAACCTCCATTTTTTAAAAAAGTGTGTTTTACCCTATCTTCTAATGTCCACTCTACTAGAATGAACAATTCTCTTTATATGTTTCCTAACTCCTGTTCATCTTCTCATTCTCTTTATATTGAACTGTGCTGAGACCTCATCCTTAGCATTCTCCTTTATTGGCCCTTACTCATTTGGAATCTCTTTTAAATGTCAAATTTATATTGACAACTCCCAAGTTTATATCTCCAAACTAGAACTCAATTTAGACTCATATTCAATAGGCTATTAAAGGTTTTTAAATTTCTATGTCTAACTCAAACATCAAAACAATCATGCTCAAAATTGAACTCTTCACCTTTCTCCTAAGATTTACTCTTAGTTTTCCCTATGTCCAGTTGCTTAAAGTTTGCTCCAACTGGAAAATCTTAATACCAAAACAAATGAAAAAATGAGAAATCCTGAAATAATTCTTGGTTTCCTTTCATACTCATATGCCACATCCATTTCATCTAAGACATCCTTTGGACTCTATATACAGATATTTCCAGAAACTTACCACTTCCCATTGCCTCCTTTGCCTTCCAGTTTCAAGCTACCGTCATCTCTTGCCTTCATCCTTAAGTTGTTTTACTGTTATCATTTTCCTTCTTTTAGTCACTTCTCAACACAGTATCCCAAGTGATTCACTGAAAATTTAAGTAGGATCCTGTTATTCATATACAGTGAGTCCGATTTCCTTCAGACCACAGCTAAATTAAAGGAAAAAATATGTAAAATTTCACTATCCTACTCGTGTTCCTTTTCTTTTCTGATTTTTTCTCCATTTCTCATCTTTCTTTAGTCACACTGACTTGCTTAATTTCTCTTGAGGTTATTTGGCTCTTTCTAATGGCCTTTGAATTATCAGGGCATTTTTCTCTGCCCTGACTACTTTTCTCCTAAATATAACTAAAACTAACTCTATAATGTCTTTGATCACCCCATTTATAAGGATAACAACTCATTTTTCCTATCTTCCTATATGAAGTTAAATTGGATGAAGACACTTGACTATTATTTTTCTGTAGGGCAATCATCATGTGTTCATATATTTCATTGTTTATTTAGCACATTGCTTCCCCAGTTTCAGTGTTTAAAGTCAGAGCAGTGATTATTATAGTCATGGCTACTGAAATAGTCCCAATGCTAGGGTCTAGTTTTGGTAAATGGTAAAAACTGTTCCTGAGTGATATATAGGTATTCCATAAGTACTGGTAGTATTAAAAAATAATTTATTTATTCCTTTTGAACTAGGTACCTTACAGTATCAATTATCACAATTTTCAGGAGCTGCACTATACATTCTATGAGCCACAGAGGCATTCTATGAGTGGCTATAATTTCATTTTTAAGGCTGATTTCCAATTTGTCATGCATGAACATATTGATTATAGGAGTTTTTGACCACACGATCTTAATGTTTAGGATAACATTTCCTTTTAGGCTGTGTAGCTAGAGAGATCATCCTAGCACTTACCTGGCACTCCTCAACAAACAAATAAATTAATACAATGAAAAAAGGAGGATGGTTTACCAGAGCTTTAAAAAATAACAAATCATGTATTTGTTTTTCTTCTTTATGGCATTTAAAATATTATTTTCTTTCTTTTCTCACTTGTGACACCACCAGTGTTCCTAGCACTGAACTCTGTGCTAAAATTTTCCGGCTATTTGGAATTCAAGGCAATCGCCACTTTCACCACCTGCTCTTCCCTTGCCAACAATTGGAGAAGCTATTATATTACATTCAAAGACTGTCCAATAAGCAAAAGGCCAGGTGTCACTTTGAGTGACAGCCTTCTAGTTTGCAAGAGCTGTAATTCCATTCATTCAATTGACTGATTGTGTGGCTGTATATCATTTTGCCTTCAGAATATCTCCTCTCCACTTGCACTGTTTTGACTGCATTCTGGAGTTGATGCAGCAAGGAGAGGGTGGTGGAAAGCAGAGAACACTGACAGTTTGAAGCATCTGCAAGCCGGGGCATATCTCCTGTTGCAATATTTATATCTTTGGCTAATGGTGATATAATCCCCCCCCCCTTTTTTTTAAGTGACTGGTAGATAGGGTTTTGAGCTTTTGTTCTTTAAAAGGAAAATCATTTTGTTGGAAGGGTAGGATTCACCTAGTTCTAAGATTTGGATATAATTACTCAATAAAATTTCTATATTAGCCTTGTTGAATGGAAATCATACAACTATGGCTGGGTTAACCTGATTATATCTGAGTCCCTACTTAAAATAATAAAAAAAAAATCTTCCTGGAGGATTTAGCTGTAGTTGTTCTCACTAGATGTTACTGAGCGCCCAGGCTGTCACAACAAGGAGCCTAGAAATGAAGAGGTATGGCTAATTGGCCATAGGTGATCATCGAGGGTCTGGTGTTTTACTAAGTAACATTTAGCAGGGTTGTATTTTCTCAAGTGCCCTGTGATGTTAAATAAAAATATCTCATTGCTGCTGACCTAGATCACAGTATAGTTGCTTTGGTTAGTTTAACAATCTTTAAAAATTGGAAAGACTTAACATTTGTTAGGAGCAGATCTTAAAGTAGGGAGAAAAGACATCTCTTTACTGGGCTAGGGCTCCGGCAAAAGCAATTATACTCTGTCCAAACAACAATGGAACATAGTATGGTGGTCTTGACACTTAGGCTTGGGACTGGGGCTTCTTCTTCTAAACCTTAGGCAGCTCTCTGTGTCCTGATCTAGAAAGATGAATGTGATGGAGACTGCTGTTTATTTACGAAAATTCATTATCTGTTCTTCTTAGGAACACAGCTAGACTTATTTCCCAGTCTTTCTATTGTTTTATGATGCTAGGTGATAGGGTTTTGGTCAATGAAATGTTAGTGGAAGTGATGAGTGTCATCTCTTTGTCAAGTGGTTAAGAAGTGGGAGTATCTTAGGGTCTGTTGCTGAACTGAGGCAGTCTAGGGAACTAGAATGGGTAGGGAAGGTAAGACAAAGTTCTTGAATTCCTACATGGGTATTGCTTGACTAGTATTGAGTATATTGAGTGTAACCTGAATGAATGCCATTGAAATATTATGACTTACCTACAAAAAACTGTTAGCATTCCTACCCTAATTAGCCTCTCAACCATAGGCAGAATAAATAGGGAGGGGGATAAAATGAATCAGGCTCTTCTTGTGACATAATGTAGGGTGATTCTAGAGGCAATAAAGAATAAGAGAATTTTGAAGAAATAATTATCATATTAGATATAAAGGATGATTTCAAAGAAAGACACAAAGATGACCTCAATATTTTAAGGTGAAAGGAGGCATGATGATTATAAACTAGATGCAGAGAATGCTGCCTGGCATTTGAATATTAAGGGGAATATTAAGGGGAAATACAGGACTGGAGAGTAAGTGAGAGGTCAGGGTGTAGTTTTAGATTTAGGAGTCCCTATGTCTGCAAAGACACTGACAGGTATGGTAGTGAGATATGGGAGACTAGCATGGGTGAGGACACTATTATTAAGAAAGGAACCAGAAAAGAAGGCAGGAAAAAAAAAACACTAAGCAAAAAAAGCAAAGAGCAATATGATAGCAGACTAGAGAAGAGAGTTTGTTAGTCACAAACTAACTGATAGTCCCCAGTCATGACGTCCCGAGAGACATTGCTGGAGTGAGAGAGCACTGTAGAAAATGGCTCCCTTCTTATCCCCCAAAGTCCCAGAATGCCTGCTTAGCTCTGTCCTTGGGTCCTTGCAGTTCTTCCCCTGGTACTGTTGGGAGATGTAGTTTCCAATCACTGGAGTAGGGGGTTGTTGGGGACCGAGGCCGGCATCTGGCGTCTGTCAGGAGCCATACAAAGGTGAAATGGAGTCCGGATAGAGAAAAACATCCGGGTTGTAAAAGGCATGCGGGAAGAACTCCTTGCCCCCACCTTTTCTTTCTCCTCTTTCTTCTCTCACCCACCTATTATCTAACCACTGCTCCATTCTCGCCCATTTTTGTCCCTCGCGAGAACCATGTTATCAAGCACTGCTACATGTCTAGTATCCATTGGCTTTCTCCCTTCCTGACTTCTGCATCCCCCACCTCTTGTATTTTATATAAACCAGATAAAGACAAAATAAACTCTCTCTCTGTTCTGATACACACGTGTGACTGTTTTCTTTGTTCGCCGGCCCTGGGGCTCCGACTCTCCGGCCTTGCTGGTCAAGGTCCTCCACAGGGGGTAGAGTCCAGAAAGCTGGAGTAGGGGGTGGAGTGAAAAAAACTCTGCAGAGTTCCTTTAGGACATCCTTCCCCTTAACAGCATGAGTCCTTGTTTTAGCTCTTTGAGGCTTTTCTCTGCAGGCACCCTCTGTAGGACTCTATTCAATCTATCTATGCATATCTTGCTGCCTTATAATTTTAAAGGAGTGGTCACTAGGCTAACCTAGTGTAAGCCCAGGGTAAATAAAGTTTGGAATGATGTAAGACACCTTTTAGATTTAGATACTTATTGAACACATTCTACATACTAAGCATGAAATATAATGGCTAGAGTTGGAGGTGGGCATACCATTAGCAATAATGCAGAGTCACGTGAGCCTCCACAGGCTCATAAACAAGTGCCCCAGGGACAGAGGACTAGGATTCATGGAGCTTTTGTCAGCCCTGAGGGGATGGATCATTGAGAAGGTAATATAAATTAAAGTGATTTTTCAAACAGGGTAAAGGATAGGTGGGAAAGAGCTGAAGAATGATGAGGTCATACATGCTGATATTTTTGGGTGGTAAGGCTAGGAAAGAGGATTTTAGAACCTGTTTTGAATTAAGGTAATTCCATTAGGGATTTTTAAATAAGGAGCAACAGTAACAGCTGTGCTTTGGAAACAAGGTTCTGGTAACCTTCTGGAAGGTGAATTAGAGGTAGTAGAAATTACACATATGGAAATACATTAAAAGATTATAGCAATTGTTAGGTAAGAAAGAATGAGGGTCAGTAGGAAGAGTAGAAGGCATGGGGGGGAGGAAAAAGATTTGAAAATATGTCATATTGGAAATGGTAGAATGCTATGAGCTGTGACTCACTGCGTTAGAAATAAGTAGAAAGTTTAAGAAAGATTCAACAATATTGCCTAAATCTGAGGCTGCCAGTACAGGTCTCATGGATAAGGAGTTGGCATTATGCAACTAGATTATTGCCCACCCCAGACAATGGTGGGGGTGGGGTGGGGTGGGGGAGGGGAAGCTGCCTTTACTGTCAATGAATATCCAGATTCTGCTGTCTCTCATCACCTATTTTTTTGCTATTGTAGACCAAGCCACCTGCCCCTGGAGTCTGGATTGCTGCCAGGCCCGCTAGTGTCCTCGCTTCTACCTTTGCCTTTGTAAAGTCCATTCTCAGCCAAGTAGACAAAATTATTCTGCTAAAATATAAGGCCAAGCCTCCCTTCAACATCTTTCAATAGCTTCCTCTCAGAGTAAAACCCAAATTCTCATCTGATCTACAAGGGATTATCCATCTCCAATCCCCTCTGTTTTCCTCTGTACGTCCCGGCCACACATGCACACACACCTGGAATCAGCCACCTGGCTCTAGCTTCAGAGACTGCCTGTGTTTCTGAAACAGAACAGCTATGCCTCAGTCTCAGACCCTTTGCTCTTGCTTTAGTCTCTGTTGGGAATGTTTTTCCTTGGAAATCTGAATGAATCTACGTTCTCACTTTTCAGGTCTTTACTCACATGGCATGTATGCAGAGGCTTTTCTTGGTTACTTTACCTAAAATAGAAGCGCGTTCTACTTCCCCTTATTTGCCTAGTTTTGGTTTCTAGCACTTTTCATTGGTTAGCATACTTGCTTTTTACTTAATCACCTTGTTTATTATGTATCTTCCTTACATTCTGTAAGTGTTATGGGAGTGTTATTAAAAAAAAAAAGGCTGTTGAAAGATTCTATTGAATGCTTAGCACACGGTCATTGCTCAATATTTGTTGAATGAATAAAAGCTCCAGGAAGATACAATGCATAAAGACTAAAATTGGAGGAATTATTTTCCTAAGAATAAGAAATATTGAGAAAATTGTCATATCTCTATCAAATAATTTTATTCTTTAATATTTCTCCAAAATGCTTTAAATCATACTTAAAATGCATTACTTGAGCCTCCCTCATGGTGTGAGGGGTGAGTCTCAGCACTGTGAAGCAGTGTGGATACAGCCACTACAGCATGAGTTCGAATGAATTGGAATCCTAGCCAGGGAGATGGCCCACATGGTGCAGCAGACCTCTTTTATTTCATTCACTTCTCTCTGAAAAATTCACCAGCCATGGAACTCTTAACTGTAAACTTTAGAGAAACCCATTATACAAAGAGTGAAGTGTAGGTGGAATGAATGTCATTGTATACTGTCTGAGTTAAAGAATCAGAACAATGGAAAAGGTGAAGATAAGGAAGTCAGTCTGTGAATTGCCTGATTGATTCATCCATTTGTTAGCACTGAAGTTATACTTTGAGCTAGGCACACTATTCTAGATGGTAGGGAAGCAAGATTAGAAAAAAAAAATGATCATCGTAGATATAATTCTTGTCATAATAGGGAACACATGTAGGAAAATAAATAATCATATTATTGCATAAAATACTTTGATAGAATTGTTCAAGAGATGCTGTGAAAAGCAACGAAAAGAAAATGCCCAATCACAGAGGCCTTCTGTTTGCAGGATATAGGAAGGAGCTGGGAGGAGAAAAAGCAGTGTACGTGGTTTCATGTGTGTGTATATATATATAGGCATATGGAAATTTAAAATATAAGAAAAAGTTTATGCTATGCTTAATTATTTAAAGTGATAACTGAATTTATGAATTGTACAGTATTTTTGTAGATGACTGGTGTTCTGCAGTTGAAAATTTGAATCTGAGGTTCAGGAACAATGTGAGGACTAGAATGCAAGAATTTGCTGTTAGTGATTTATATTATATAACTTAAACTGTGAAAATGAGAAAGGTTAATCAGAGATTGTATTGTAGAGCAAGGAAAGGGTCTCCTCTCTCTCTCTCTCTCTTTCTCTCTGCAAAAGAACAAGTGTGACAGAAATTGTGGAAAGGAAAAAATATTCAGGGAGTTGGATGGAGTCAAATCAGGAGACCCATTTTAAATGTCAAGAAGGGGAAAACCTGAATAAAGAAATTGTCAATCTTGTCAAGTGCTTCATGGGATGTAATGGAATGACTATTGTAAATATTACTAATAAAAGAAAATATTGCAGAGTTCCTTTAACACATGGGTAGACTCAAAGTTTCAAATGTTTTTCTTACTCTCATTGGAGTATTGGGCACCTTTATGCCTCCAAAATGTCATTCAGGAACTAAACAAAAATGTTATTAAATATAAATTTTTCAGTGTGATGTTACATTTTGCAAGAAAACATATTACCTGTTTTTTATTAGTCTTATACATTCTATGGCTTTTTCTAAACTTTAGGTTTGGATAAAGTCCATATGATTTCTGGAATTTAGAAATCTATACTATAAACCATAAAGACTGTATTGCATGGATCCAATTTATGGTTATCTATATATTTTTTTTGCAGGTCACTTGCTTCTTGCCCTCTTCATTCCTAATATTTCCTGTAAGGTTCCTCTGTGGTTTTCAAAACCTCATTGGCATATTTTTGTTGTATGTCAAATTCATCTTGTTTTGTATTCAGATATGTCTGAACAATCACATCACAGAGCCCATAAAACACAAGGAAGGCATTTTTGCCTATGTGGCACATCTCTTTATTAATAAGTAAGACCATGTTATATCTTGTGAACGGAAGAGTTTCATTAAGGATGTTTGAATCACCGGTGGGCACAATGTGATTACTGGATGGGAGAAATGTGGATGAGCTGGCCAATGTCTAATCCGTTTGTGGCTTCCTCTAAGACACACTGTAATGAAAGCAGCACCACAAATTATAAGAATTATCGAAATAGGTTACCAGAAGATTTTTTTTTTTCCCTAGAGATTCCTACTCAAAAATGTGCAATGGAATCCATTGTACATATAGTTACCTCTTTCTCATTGAATCTACACATGAACTAAGGAAATAACATGTGATAAAAAAGTTACACATCAATAGATCTAACGTCAACAGATTGGGACCTATTCTAGAATTGGAGTATAGAGATTCAAAGTCAACTTAACTATAAAATACATAGCATTCTTAAATGGGACTAAAATATTGTTAGTGAATGTTAGGTAATGAACTAAGTACCTTGTCTTTTAAGACAAGTGTGCCATTTCTATACTTACTATTATTTATGCAACAGTTTGGGGATATATGATATAATAGCTAAATATACACAAACACTGTCTATAAAACTGTTTAATCAGTTAGATTCTTTCAGGGGATTTACATATTAATTGTTCGCTTGGATCACATAATGTAGATTAATTTTCTTTGAGAAATTAAAGAACCTTAACAAATTCTGATTGAAACCAAATCAGAATAAACATAGTACTCAGTGGTTTTCTCACAGGAGCTCTAGAGCTAATCACCCTCCCATTTTACAGATGCAGACACACACGGGGCAACATCATGGCCCCAGATCCTGAGCCTGTCTCCCGAGCCCAAGCTCTTCATTGTTCACCCAGTCTTTGTCCACTGCTATGCACTTCTCAAGTACTGTCACATAGTTGATCTCATTTCAGTTTCTCTGCGCTGGGAGACAGGCAAGTAAGAGCCAATATCTCCTTTGAAGATGAGGTTCATAGACAACTGACTTATACTGAATCTCATTAAAAAAAAAATCTGTGACCAATTGGACTAAATTCTTTTATAATTCTATTTTAGGCCTTTTATCTATTAATCAGTTCAATTCTTCTAGGGAGACTAGGCTTTTTCCTAGGAAAAACTGATGAAATATTCTAATGTACTATATACATATTTTTATACATAATGTACTATATACATATTTTTAAAAATACATATCATTAACATTTCTGTTAAAGGTAATGAAATATAAAAGCAAATTAGCTTTTCTTTGATCATTAATACAACAAGTAGATGTAAGGCAATATTGAGGGGTCAGAAATAAAAATTGGAAAGTATTTGGTTTAAAGTAGTAGCTGAGGTCATCAGGAAGACTCCCCACCCCATACACGTCAGTATTGTAATGGTATCATGCCAAGGACAACAAGAACATGAGCCCCCCACCCCAAAAGATTTTGAATAAAGTTTGAAATTGTTCAATTAGTACTATATTAGTACTTTATTTTAAATAGCTCTTATGACCCCCTCCCTGCCAAGTCAGTTAAACATGTACTTAATATGTTCTTACTGTGTCCAAAACCATAGAAGGGGTACCGGCCCTGGCTTTCAAGGAAGGTCTTGCTAATGAGGAGTAGCAAAAATGGCAATAGTGTTAATATGAGACAGAGTATGAGAGGTGCCATAAGAAAATAAAACAGCACCATGCAGTTCAAGCAAGGGTGAGCACACATCTGGCTGGGAACATTCCAGAAAGTTTTGTAGGGAAACATTTTGTAAGGTGGGTAGGATTTCAACGGTGGGGTGGGAAGTTGGGGGGGGGGAGATGAGTAGAGTAAAAATGGTGATAATTTCCACAGAATGACTTTCAATCCATGAATTGAGAAAGGATAGAACTTCTTAAAATTATATTTATTTTAATGGTCTCCTGCAAAGAGGAGAGCCACAAATTACATTCTAACTAAATCTAAAACTTTATACTGATAAGGTTTTTCTTTATGGCATTTAAAGAATTTTTGTGATTAATATAATATGAATGATTATAATGTCCTTTGTAGTAAGGTGGGGGCAGGGGTTTGAGTGCCTAAGTAATTGATCTTTCATGAAAAAGTAACTGGAAAGTTAAAAATAGAGTTGGTACCATCTTTGGAATTTCATCTATTTTTCCACTTAGTATAAAATGACAGAGGTTATAAAAGCTTAATTCTGTAATTGAAAGATGGATATTAATGAAATGAGTAGAAAAATATTTTATAATATAGTTGCAATCTAAAACTTTTTATAACACTCTCCTTTTACTTATATTAAAGTATAGCAATATAACCAAAAGTTCTCTGCTTTTCACAAACATCCAAAAGTTATTTTTCCACCTGATAAAAATCTCTCAGCTCATCCTGCTAGAATGTCTGAGACTCATTAGAACATAGAAAATACTTTCCACTTATCAAATGAATGAAAGCACCAGAAGTTTGCAACATGGAACACAACCTATATAATAAACATGTGTAGCAATTCCCCGTGGGCCTATTGGATTATGGTGATAACAGACGGAGTACGGAGAATTCAGTCTTTAGTTAACAGCACGAGACCCTCCCTTCTCTCAGGGTACAAAGCATCATCACCCAGGAATTCTATTTAAAGTGTTTAAATTATTAACATTTAATTATGTTTTAACAAAAATAGGCACTATTGAGGTTTAGAATGAGCTAAACTAGAGATTGGAGA
The DNA here is from genome assembly GCF_000260355.1 of Condylura cristata. Taxonomy (NCBI): domain Eukaryota; kingdom Metazoa; phylum Chordata; class Mammalia; order Eulipotyphla; family Talpidae; genus Condylura; species Condylura cristata. The sequence continues at coordinate 59,477,662 of NW_004567108.1, read as the reverse complement.
ACCTGTAGTGAGAGCATTTGAATTTGAAGATGTCCAAATAGTTTCATATACTATTGGGCAGCTGCTTGAGGTGAACTTGAAGATGTTTTAGTGAATTCAGACTTCTTTTCATGAAAAGGAAGAATGGGATTGTCTACTGAGTGAAAATAATCTTCCAATTACATGATTTTGATATCTTTCTAGTCAGGTTTTCTGATGATTTAATAGCAAGACTTTAGTCTAATATGAGAAAGAGCTAACTGATTAATCCATAGTAGTAAAATACTTAGAAAGTCCTATATTTAAATGGTTAAAGAAAATTATTTAAAGAGAACTTCTGGGTGTTACTGCTTTGCTATTTCCATATCTGGTCTCTAGTATCCCTTTATTTAAAAATGACATCATTTTTCACAGCAAAGCTGAGCAGGAGGTAGAGTTCCTTGGGTCATTGTCCACATACACAACCTTCCTATATCAACACTGCAATAGAGCGGTCCATTTGTTACAATCAATAGCCTACATTGACATATCATTATCACCCTAGACTACATTAGGGTTCACCTTGGTGTTATACAGTCTGTAGGTTTGGATAAATCATAATGATATGGAGTCATCACTGTAGTATTATACTGAATTATTTCTCTAAAAACCTCCTGTGCTCTGTGAAAGTTTTGGTGCAGTAAAGAGGATGCAAAGAGATAGCGAGGCTAGTGAAACCAAAAGTGGGTTTATTTCTGTGCTCCTGGCCAAGGTTCACTGACTCCAGAGAGAGTTGAGGTCAGAAAGTCCTACTGAGGGAACGGTATGTTAGAGTTCAAGAAATGCCGAGACACAGAATCGATGCAAAAGACAAGTACAAGCCTTTATTGCTAGCTCGGGCGAGGGTCTGATCCCCGGAGTGTACCAACACAGCTGTCTCACCCAGACGGGATGGACCCCGAGCCTCTGAACAGAAGGTCTTATATAGCGAAATTCTCAGGCTGTAAAATTTCCAAAGCATGTAGTCCATCAGGATGAGTCACTCTCAGATCCTCCTTCATGCAGGTGGTAATTGCAAGCAATGTCCTGATGGTGCCTGGGCTTCTGATAACATCCAGGGCCTTCGACAACATCCTGTTAGTTTTTAACCACAAGCATCATTCCAATACTTTTACAGGTAACGGGTATGTGTGTGTGTGTGTGTGTGTGTATGGTGGGGGGGGGGGCGTGTTATGGGCCTAAGTAGTGGGGAGAAATGGCCAGGTGGAAAATTTTGACAAGGAACTTAAACTTATTTTTCTTCCTGGGCAAGATAAACAAGGTGGTGACACGTCACGAGGTTCTCACTACCAAATATCTGCTTCTTCATGGGCAACTGCTTCTTCTCTGTGCCTAGGTTTGGCTGGTGCCTGAAACTTATACTCTGTTTATCCCTTTTTCCAATCTCCCTTACTCCTGGTAACCACAGATCTGGTTACTGTAGCCATAGTTTTGCCTTTTCCAGGACATAGTCTAGTTGGCATTATCTAGCATGTGGTCTTTCAGGGTTGGCTTCTTTCACATAGAAATATACATTATGTTTCCTCCCCGGTTTTTCATTGCCTGGGAGCTCATTTCTTACCAACACTGAGAAATATTCCATTGTCTGGATGTACTGCAGTTTGTCTACCCATTCACTTACTGCAAGAACACCTTGGATACCCACATGCTGGCAATTAGGTATAAAGTTGCTATGACAGTTCAGCATAGTTTTGGCGACATAGGCCTTCAGGTGTTACAGGCATATACCAAGGATGTGATTGCTCTCTCTCTTTAAAGATTTATTGATTATGCATACAGAACTGGGGTACAGGCCAGAGGTTCAGGGAAGGTGAGAGGATTCACCTGAGACAGAGTGTGGAGCAGAACAGGCAGATGGATGAAATACACTGTTGAGGGGAGCAGCAGGCAGGTCAGGAGAGGTCTGCCGCACCATGTGGGTCACCTCTGGGGTGGGAATTGAACTCATGCTAAAGTGGCTTTCACTTCTTAGTGCCGTGCTTTAACCCACTGCGCCACCAGGGACGGCCCTGCTGTCTCTTATGCAAGTATTTTTTTTTTAAAGATTTATTTATTTATTCATACAGAACTGGGGGACAGGCCAGACATTCAGGGGCAGTGAGAGGCTTCACCAGAGGCTTCTGGGGAGCAGAACAGGTAGATCCACGAAGTACACTGCTGAGGGGAGCAGTGGGTGGATCAGGAGAGGTCTGCCTCACCAAGTGGATCACCTCTGGGGTAGGTGGGGATTGAACTCATGCGGAAGTGGCTTTAGCTTCCCAGTGCCTGCTGTGCCACCAGGGAGGGCTTGTAAGTATTTTGTTTTTAAAAGAAATTGCCAAACCATCTCTGGAAGTAGCTATATCACTTTCCATTTGTACCAATAATGAGCTAGAGCTGCTGTGCTCTAGCACGTATGTGGTGTTTTCAGCTGTTTTGTTCTACTAGGTTAATAGTGATATCTTGTTTTAATGTGTAGTACCCTAATGATAGATGATGCTATACATGTTTTCATGCTTCTTTATTATTTTATTTTATTTTTTTGCCTATTTTCAAAATCGGATGGTGTGCTTTGTTTTTGCTGAGTTTTGGGAGTTCTTGGTGCAGTTTGTAGATCAGTCCTTTGTTAGATGCCCCTTTTGCAAACATTATCTCCCAATCTCTGACCAGTCCTCCCATTTTCTTGACAATGTTTCTCACTAGCACAGGTTTTTGATTTTAATGAAATATATTGTATCAATCACATCTTTTGTGGATTATGACCATGTTGTTTTCAACATGTCATTATCAGAAACAAGCTCATGTAGATTTTTTCGCCTATATTCTCTTACAGTGTTGTTATAGGGCACCCCAATTGTTGAATTGCTTTGCTGTCTCTGGGTCCTCAATCTGCACACTTAAGATTCAATCGTACTTTGGACACACAGAAGGTTCAATAATGGATTTATTTACAAGGAGAAAAGTAAAGGAAACAACCCAAGGAAAGAGGGAGAGAAACACAAGTTAACTAGAATGTCCTACCAGTTCTGCTGACTTGGACTCCAATAACTGATCAAGAGCCAAACGACCAGCCATGAACCACCAGGCCAAGAGACCCCCAGAACCCACATGTCTGGTTTTATCCTAACCTGGCTGCTCAGCTCCATCCTCACATCCCAGCGTGCTTCTCCTTGGTATTGATGGGATTTGTAGTTCCAGCAGTATCTGGAGTGGGGCGGAGTCCATGAAGCCTGTACCTGTTATAGTTTCATGAATTTACATTTTACATTTAGGACTGTGAACTATTTTTCAGTTCATTTTGTGAATGGTATAAATTGGCCTAGATTTTTATTTTATTTTTTGCATGTGGATATCTAGTTGTCCTAGCACCATTTGTTGAAAAGACTGACCTTTTGCTATGATTTTGCCTTTTCTCTTTTTCAAAGATCAGTTGACTAAATTTATGTAAGTATTCCTGGGTTGTCTTTCTGTTCTGTTCCATTGATTTATTTTTCTATTATCTTGCAATTATTGCCTAACTTTCAAAAGCAGTATACAAATTATAATATTTTTATTCTAGATTTATGAACCCAAAAGAAGTATTTCTTCAAATACAATATTTAAGTTTTATTAAATAATTTTTCAAATTTGTGAATTTCAGTGGGCAGAACTGAACTAAATTCTCTTGCCAATAAATTGCAAAGTGCCATGCTTACATTTCCGCAGGAGGCCTAGGATTTTGGTCTTCAGAAGGAGGTTTTTCTATTCTTTTTCTTTTCACTATTGGCATTCAGCTGCACCACACAGACTAGCTTTCCCATGCTCCACCTACTGAGTGGAGCTGAGTCAGAGAAGGTCCCAGCCAAAAGGTTGTAGATTTGAATGTGAAAGAACCAATTCTGATGGAAAGAAAGGGTGTGGTGGGAGGGTTTCTATAATGAAAGCCCTGGGGATTGCTCCAGGGTAGAATCCCTTTCTTTTAGCTCTCTCCATATTTCTTTTAAGATACCTCTGCAAATACCATCACTGCAAATACAATGGTTCTAAGATTTGAAAGTTTTAGAGAAGCATCTTTGTTACAACTCCAGATTCCCAGGCATCAACATCAGAAATCATGATTCTGCCTGTGTGATTGGGTTATAGAAATCTGCAGTTTTGAGTAAGGTCCTGTCAGGTGTTCTAATGCAGGGCTCCAGAATATATTTTAAGGTTTTTGACATAAGATAGTTTAGTACTAATCAATCAAGTGCTAGAATGTTCAATAAAGAAAAAAGATGTGTTCATACCAGTTAAAATGTAAGAACTTATTAATTAAACATGGAAACAAAATCAAATAGCAGTTGTGCTTCTAAGAGATTACTAATGTTTCTGAATCAGAAACAATGGACATACAAAGATGGATATGCAATTTATGTAATTCAGTGGATCCAGAACCTTATATATTGGCTCATGGAGGAATTGAGGTGCCACAAGTGCTTATTGACATGATTTCATCATGATCTGTCTTACCTGACACAGTTTATTTCCCCCAATTCTGTTTTCTGAGTGAATTAATAATTTATAGGATTAAAATGGAAATTACATTTTCAGATAATTGTTTCCAAGTGCAGATACTTTTGTTAGCACAATTTCAAATTTACAGATCTAGTTCTCCAGCCAGGAATGAATCCCAGGCTGCTCTGAGTCCCAGACTCTAGGTCACCAGTGGTTGGTGACCCTTGCACAAACCACAGGAGGAGCTCTGCTGACTTTCTGGCAAGCAAGGAGAAAGAGGCAGATTTGTCAGAGAAAGAGATACAAGAAAACGTTTATGGAGGTTATTGGGAAGAGAAACAAAGGGGGACTCCCAGGTCTGGGAGGGTCAGGGAAGCCCACTTAGAGGGATCAGGGAACATACACCTTCTTAGGGAAATAGCAATTAGGAAATTTATATAATTAGGGAATATAATTAGGGAAATTATTCTGAAGCCCCCATCAGTCACTTTGTGATTGGTTAGTTTTCATTGATCTCACTGCATCTGCTACTGTGCCCAGAATTTCTTCCTTTCATAGCCTGCATGCTAGAGTCCTTTTTTTTTTTTAATTTAAAGATTTATTTACTTATGCATACAGAACTGGGGTGCAGGCCAGAGGCAGTGAGAGGATTTGCCAGAGAAGAGTGGAGAGCAGAACAGACTGGTAGTCCGAAAGTACACTGCTGAGGGGACCAGTGGGTGGGTCAGGAGAGGTCTGCCATGCCATGTGGGTCACCTCCGGGGAGGGGATCAAACTCACTGAAGTAGCTAGCTGGCTTGCAGTGCTGCACTTTAACCCGCTGTGACACCAGGGAGGGCCCAGAGTTCTCTTTTTATTGCTCTGGTTTTAGAATGTCCTGCTGACCCCAGTCCTGGGGTATTTGCTTAGTCCTTAATGGAATTCGTTGCCCTTATCTCTGGTGCCTCCCTTTCTTCTGAGGCTTTTTTCTATTCTATTCTGACCCTAGGAGCTATTCTCTTGCCCTATGACATACTTTTTATAAAAATGTGTTTGAAGTCAAAATTGACAGAACATGAAGCTGAAATTTATTTCACTACTCAATGAGTTCATTTTGATTTCGAACTTTCTCTCCTTTATTCGCTTACTTTTATTAAAATTCTACTCTGTCAATGCCTATGGTATCTCAAATGTGTCTGTAGCCTTGTGATTACATGAGTTTAATCAACACATATTTCCAAGCTGACATAAGGTATGATTCTTCATCGAGGTAGTACTCAAAAGTCTTTTTTTTTCCTCCCATTTAAAAGCTATTTTCTCCTCAA
>NW_004567108.1:59467101-59469786 GCF_000260355.1 Condylura cristata | reverse complement strand
AATCTGGGGCCCTCCCTGGGTCACAATCATGTTAAAGCACAGCACTATGAAGCTAGCCACAGCCACTGCAGCATGAATTCAGTCTCCAGTCAGGGAGCTGACCCACCTGCTGCTCCCCTTAAATGTGTATTTCAGTTTTTCTGCCTGTTCTGCTCTCCATTCTGTTTCTGGTGAATCCTCTCACCCCTCCCACACCTCTGGCCTGTACCCCAACTCTTGTATGCATAAATAAAAAACAAATCTCTTAAAAAATAAATGAATAAATTAAACAAAGCTACTCCAAAAAAAAAGTTATTAAGTTATTGTGCTCGCAGAAAGTATCTTTGAAAGATGTTAAGAAAAACAAGGTGAAATCAACCATGTTATGTCAAATCAAACAGGTTGCCTATTATCCATTTTAAAATCTTAAGATCTTTGGTATTTTTAAGGAAAATGAAATAATTCCTTCACCAATGATTGAATATATAATTCAAACTATCTTGGTTATAGTTAGCTTAGTTTTACTATTAGCTTTTCAAGAACAATTTGAACAAATCTTTTCTTATGATTTGTCCCTGGAAAGCAACCATCAGCTGTCAATTCTATCACAATTCAGATCTCTTTATGGGTGAAATCCAACATTAGTAACTCCTCCCTCATCTCATGGACTAATACATTCTGAATGTAATAGCTTGATTTATTCATTTAACAACTGTTTATTGAGAGATTACCTCGGGCAGGGCATTGTTCAAGGCACTTAATGCAAATGAAGCCATCCAAATTCTGTCATTCATTTCTAACAACTTTTTCCATTAAAAACATTTACAAGGGTGAATCATTCACATAGTTACAAAAACTTGCACAATGTACTATTGTTTTGAGGAGAAAATAACAACTTCTCATATTACTTTGTTTGTAGCTAACTTCCCAGGGTGAACCAGCTAGTCAGATGTGTACTTTAGACATATACATATAGATATATTTGCATAACCATTTATAGCATTATGGCTCAACATTAAAACTATTATTTAGCAATTTGCTTTTAAGTTCAGGAAATATAAAATGAATGACTGCCAGTCATCTGATTTTCTTAGTTGATAATCTCTGTCTATAGGGCCAGAATTAATTTACCTTTACTTTTTTCTGTTTAGGATAACAGTATAGTAGATGTAGTTATTCATATAATCTGATATCTTGTTAACATTTATACAGGATAAATCATGAATCAATCATTATATTTGTGAGGTCAGAAACATGTATTTAAAAGTTTCAAATGTACTATTAATATTCACCTTGTAAGGGTGTTAAGGGATGCATGTTCTGAAGAAGGACCTGCATATACAAAGGCAAGGAAAACAGACAAGATGAAATCTGTAATAGAAGTGGTGTGCAAAGCAATAGAGAAGAGGAAAAGATTTCAGATAAACCTCAAAAAATTATCCAGCCTTCATAAGCAAATGCCCAGCCAAGCAGGCTCAGTCTAATGTGGAGCAATTGAAGGCCCTCCCTGGTAGCGCAAAGGGGTAAGCACGGCACTATGTCCCAGCCAGGACGTGCCCCACATGGCACAGCAGATCTCTCCTGTCCCATCTGCTGCTTGCTGCAGCAGTGTACTTAGTCAGTCTGCCTTTTCTGCTCCCCACTCTGTCTCTGGTGAATCCTCTCACAGCCCAGCACCTTTCGCCTTTACCCCTGTTCTGTATGTATAAGTAGATAAATAAAGCGTAAAAAAAAAAAAAAAAATCTGAAAATCAGGACCCTCCCTGTTGGCGCAACCAAGTAGCCAGAGCTGCTTAGGTGTGAGGTTCCATCCTTGATTCCTGGCCAGGCAAGTGACCCACATGGTGCAGCAGCCCTCCCATGTCTTGCCCTGCTGTTCCTCTCAGCAGTGTACTTCATCAGTCTGCCTGTTCTGCTCCCCACTCTGTCTCTGGTGAATCTTCTCACTGCCCCTGCATCTCTGGCCTGTACCCCAGTTCTGTATACATAAATAAATAAATCTTTAAAAAAAATAAAGTGGGGCAATTGCAACCCAAAAGCTTGCACGGTCTGGGTGTCTTCTGGTAGTGAGCCACAAATCAGGGGTAATGTTGGGATCCAGAAAACTGGGCAAAAAGAAATGTCCCAAATTTGAAATGTATTATAGCATTCATAATAAGGTTAAGATAGTAATGGCTGCCATTGTTTCTGCTAAAGACCAGGGGACAGCCTTCCTACATGTATCTCATCCACCTGTGTCCCCTTTTCCATTTCACCTCCACTTTATATCAGCTTTGATTCGTCCCAGCTGCCCTCCATTCAGAAAGGCTGCTTCATGGCATGCTACAAATTGTAATACAAGGCAGCTGCACTTAGTTGGCACAGGGAAAATGGTGCCCATTCACTGTCTGCAGGGACCCTCCCCATTTCACTGCAATGCATTCAGTAACAGTTTTCTATTGTGGTGAAACAAATTACTACAAATTTAGTGGCTTAATTTCCTGCCAGTGTCCTAGGACCAGGAACCCAAGCATGGTTTAGGTGGGCCTGTTATAGGGCACCCCAATTCTGTTAGAGGGCAGGGGGAGAGGGACACCCCTGAAGCCCCCAAAACCTGCCTGCTCTAAGTGGGTTCTGCCATCCGCCGCAACAAGACAAAACATATAAAACTTCAATGAAAAGGGACTTTAATACAGTGAATATACAATACGGAACACAAAGAATATA
>NW_004567108.1:59462030-59466806 GCF_000260355.1 Condylura cristata | reverse complement strand
CTCTCCATCCAGCTTCCTTCTCTTCTCTCTTCTCCTTTTTCTCTGCTCAGCTCCACCCTCCATCTGGGTGGGGCAGGGAACCTGGAACTTCCCTTTTTCCTAGGGACCACCCTGTTACAGGTCCTTTACTCAGAGTCTCTTAGAAGGGACTGGGGTCTCAGCCAAAGCTTGGAATTTCTTCTAAACTCATGTAGCTGTTGGCATATAGCCAACAGCTATTAAAAAAAAAAAAAAAAGATGGAGTTTCCGTGTTCCTCTACCAACCTAGGAAAGGGTGGCGCTGAGCAGCAAGGACACTTAAGCAAGTAACGGGTAGAGCTCATTGCTTTGCAATTATAGAACCCGTGTGCTGGGTTGCTTCTTCAAGACCAGAAGGGGGGATTCTGTCTTTCTGAGTCTGACCTTTTGATCTTCTTTTAAAGGTCTCATGTGGTTAGATCAGGCCCAACCAGGATAATACCTGTGCTGACTAATTGTACTTTCAATCCCTTCACTTTTAATATCTAGAACAATATAATGACTAGAATGACATACTATAATTTTTATCATATTCTACTGATTAGAAGCAAGTTACAGGTCTTACACTAAATATGACTGTAGGACACCAGGGCACAGGTTATCAAAGTTAAATTTAGAACTCCATATGTCACAGTATTCTAAAAGTGATAACTTCTGAGGAGGCAACCAGGATTTAGTCAGGAAAACACAGTCTACTCTATGAATGCCATAAACCAGATGTTTTAGCACGTGGAATTAGAAGTCCTTCCTACAGTCATCGGGAGTACTAGGGAAGCAGATCTAAATTGCTGCCAATGGTGATTTCTGATTGCAGCAACAGTGCGGGGTTCTGTTGAACTTGCCGGTAAATCACTAAAATTTCTATGAATCTCTAGGAAACTCCAAATAGCTATCTCAGTCAGAAGCAAGGAGATGTGTAGGTCTCCAGAGTTAATCAGAAACTCACATCTGCACACTCCTATAGCTACAACAAGCTATGGAGAATGATGGCCCTTCTCTCCCTCTGTCTTCCCTTACCAATCACAGGGCATCACGTGTACCTGGGGATGAGGCAATGAAGGGATTTGAGAAAGGCAATTCCTGGATTTTCTTCTGTGATGAAAAGATCTTTAAAGAGGATAGTGATGCTGTACTAATAAGTGGTCTATTAACACCCATCTCCTGTAACCAGTCTGAGAATTTTACCATTCTAGAGAAGTGAGAAAATCATCCTTTGTGATTGGTTTTAACTTCCATTTACATGAGCAATAGTGAGGCAGATCATCTGTTTGTCCAAAAATTTAGTCCAAACTTAGCAGTGTATATTTCATCTGAAAGACAATGATCCAAAACTGTAATGTCTAAATCTATTCTTATATCTCATATTCAGACTACTTTGGTACCCCCCCTTCAATAACTAAATACAAGGAAAATAAAACAAGAAATACTGGGAATCCAGGTTCATCTGGTTAATTAAGACTGCTTTACAATTTGGAAACTATGTAATTATTAAAGAATGTCCAAGGAACAGATGAGACAGAGAATGCTAATGAGTTAAACAGGAAATAATTAAAACAAAACCAGGAAATAATTAAAGCAAAATAACGTTTGCTATCAGTGTCCAAGTGTTAAACCTAGACTTTAACGATGTTGGTTGTAATATTTTACATTTAAAAGCTCGTTTAAATTTCTTTCTTTAAGCTTCATTATTAGCAACAAGCTGGTTTTATTTTTCCTACCCACAAGTGTTTTATAACTAGACCCCTATGTTATCAATACTTCAAAAAATAAATATGGGGCATAGTGGCAATCATTGATGTTTTTAAAAATCAATATGTTTAATCTCTCCTTACTGATCAGTCAGACTTGGAAAGCAATACACTGATATTTCTTTTATGTGATTTTTTTTTTTTTTTGGTTTACATATAGCTTAGGCTTGTTTTAGCTATTAAATTTAAATTTTATATATTATTGAGTTTTGCTTTTATTTTAGGAATGTCTATTATGATTTCATGTTTAATTTGAACAGCATATAAGTTACATTTCTTGGCTAGTTCAGAGATGATTATTTTTTAATCTGCTCATTATTGAATGCCTTATATGTACTCCACAGAAATGCTATCTATTGTCCACTGAAAAATAATGTATATTAAAAATACAGCACTTTTAGAAAGTTCTAGAGCAATTGACTGTGTAAGATAAGGCTTTCCTACATTTCAATGGCTTCTCTGGAATAGAAGTTAATTCTTGTTCATGGAATGGCCTGCTATCTAGAAATAAAGTCTCAGTGATAGAGAACTAGTTTATTAGACAGTAGAAGTGAGAATTTGAATCCAGTTTACTTCAAGAGAACTGTTAAAACAAACACAAATTTGAATTTAGTTTATACAGATAGGAACAGTAAGTGACATTAAAAATATAATTATCCTTAGAAGGCTACTTACTAGTTCTAACTATTCCTGACCTAAAGATATGCTGATGCTAAACTCAGTGCATTCATTACAAAGGAAGACACTAGATCTTACACTGTGTAGGTGCAAAGTTTGGGTACTCATTGTTAAATCTTTAGTTAGTTTGTTGGTCATTAGTGTGGGTTGATGGCTAGTTTAACTTCAGGCAGCAGATTTCTGCATAGTCTATGAACTGGAGCCTGTTATGATGTAAATATATACAGATAACTTTGCTCTTCTAACTGCTAAACCAGGGACAGGGATCTCAGAAAATTTTATTGTGTGTTCACGTGTCTGATAGAGGTGTTTCTGATCTGCAGGCTGCTTTCCTCCATGCGGTGATTCAGGGTTCTAGATTTCTATTAGCTGTAGATATCTAATCTCCTAGGATGTGCATGAAGCATAGCCTCTGCATTAAATTTGTTGTAAGCCAATTTCCAGTAAATTTTTTCAATTGATCCAATTGCCTCTCAAAGATGATCAGACTAATTGTGTATAGCACTCAGGAAAAACATTCAGGTGGACAAAAGAGGTCATGTTAAAAAAAATATTAAAAATTTGGTTTTCCATAAGAAAGCTTGCAATCTCATGGAATGCCACTATATTTGCAAGGGAAAAATGGGATGCATTTGTATATTTATCTGTATGTATTGCTGAGGGAGGGATTGGTCTTGGTTGTGAGAAAATAAAAAACACACAAAATTAAAGGAAAACTCATGGCACAGAGTTAAAATAACTCTGGCTATTTTGTTATCATGTGAGGGAGGACTATCCAGGGTCCCCAAACCAAAAGTACATATGCTCTAGAAAGGATTCTGTCATCTGCCACCCAAACACAAAGGAAGCAGGTTTTGGGTTTGAAAGATCCTTAATAGGATTAGTGTGCATAGAGAGGGAAGAGAAGAAAGGCTATAATTAATAATTGTTTCCCAAACTCCCCATCCCAAACTATCCATCCCTTCAAGTGCAAATGGGCAGATAGAGGTAGCTCAAAGCAGGGCTTGAGCCTTGAGGCTTGAAAGCTTGCTAAAATTCTAAGTTACTTATGACAAGGAACAGCAAAAAAGGGCTCAGGGTGGTCTTAGAGATCTGGGACAAAATGAGACACCACATCAAGGTAATGGCTATCATTGTAAATCTACCTACATGTCTCTCACCTTCGTGTCTCTTCCAAGTCCCCTTCCCAGCAATACCAGATAGGACCCATCTGCCTTCCATGTTATAACTTTACCTGCTCACTCAGCTCCAATCTAATACCTAGTAGCTCCCCCAGATCAGGAAGTCTAGCTCATGGCACAGTGAGAACTGTAATCCAACATGCTTGTAGGTAAGCAAGGGTAGGGAAAACATGCTTCCCTTTCATGGAGACATGTGTAACGACTTCATTAAAAAGTCATGGTCATAAAAATTTCAACATAGGTAGTTGTAATCTTTGCTCCTTCTCAAAACAATGAATAACTAAATATTAGCTAAATAATTGGCAAAATACCACTGAGAGAATCCTAGAGTATGGGGTGAGGCTGAAGCATATCCCTGCATATTGAAGATTAAGATAGACTACATAAAAGGACAAAAGGAACAGCCACACGCTGACACCATTGCTCTTCTCTGGTTCAGCCCCATGAGACTCCATTTCCTTCAATAGGAAAGAGGGGGACAGCCAGGGCCTTCCAGCATTGTGTGTTGTTTTGTGGGAGCCTTAAATCTGATTCTTCTCCATAGGAATATTTGGGGCTCAACCACTGAAAATCTGACTGTGACAGAGAGAGAAGACAAGACTCCTGTTCTCTCTACCAGCACATGGATTTTAGCAGATGGAATTCCTACCTTCAGTTCACACATAGTGAAATTCCTACCTTCAGTTCACACATAGTGATCTCAACTAGCGAGCTTGCTCATCTGCAGGCTATTTAACCTGGCCAGGGAAGTAGACATGAAGGGAATGCTAACCAAATTGAGATATTACCTCTCACCTATTAGAATGGGTATCATCCAACAGACAGGAGATAACAAATGCTGGTGTTGATGTGCAGAAAAGAGAATCTTGTGCGCAATGGCAGTATTGTAAATTGGTGTAGCAACTAAGGAAAGCAGTATGGAGAATCCTCAAAAATTTTAAAATAGAACTACCATATGATTCAGGAATTCCAGTTCTGGGAATATATCCAAAGAAGTTGAAAACATTAACTCAAAATAATAACTGCATTCCTACATTCATAACAGCCTTATTCACAAAATCATTAAGAATGGAAAACAACCTAAATGTCCATCACTGGGTGAATGGGATAAAGACATGTGCACACACACACACACACACACACATCATATA
>NW_004567108.1:59449838-59461927 GCF_000260355.1 Condylura cristata | reverse complement strand
TCTATCTATCTATCTATCTAGGAGAGGAGTAGAGAAGAAGATAGATATTACACAGTTAGAAAGATGAGAAAAACGTAACATGGACAGAATTGAAGGCATTAGTCTAAATGAAGGAAGTCAAATACCAAAAGGCAAATATTACATAATCTCATTTACATGTGAATTCTAATTGAAAACAAAACAAAACAGAAAACAGGCCCTCCACCCAAAAAAAAGATCAAATTTGTAATTACCAGATATAGAAGCATTAGATAAGGGAGAACTAGAGGAACATGTTCTAAAGTTATAAACTTTCAGTTATAAGATGATTAAATACTAAAAATGCAATGTATCACATGATGACTGCAATATATAACATAATGATTACATTTAAGGTAGGAAATCTGTTAAACAGTGTTATCACAGGGGATACTTTTTCCCTTCTTTTTTATTATGTGTGCATGTATACACACATATGCATACATACACATATATGATATTGGATATTAATTTAATCTATTGGGACAATCATTTCAAATATATGTGAATCAAGTCATCATGCTGAAAGCCATACAGTGATATATGTCCATTAGATCTCAATAAAAGTGGAAAAAATAAACCTATCATCTTGGGAGATAAATTTCTATTGTTAAAAAAGCCATAAAAACCATAAACTTGCACTAAAGAACAGTGATTGCTCAAGATTTATAATAAGTCTTGGGACTCCAACTTTTGCATATGGCAGAGAAATCTGTGTAACCCATATGGCACTTATTCTAATATTTACTTTGATTGCAGTCAAAGAGGTTACTGAAAAGGAAAAAAAAAAAAATCTTAGAAGATGGAACCAGGAAGATTTTCTTATGATATGGAATTAGGTCCTAGTAAAGGACATTCTCCATACTCTTGACTAAAGTCTTCCTAGTATCTACCTACAGATTTTGGAATGGCTACAGTCACTGGGTTATCCGTGTTTTTCAGCCTTCTTATATCCAATACAACTTTCACTATGGCTACTCATCCATCACAATGCATTGAGTGATGGTAGGACAGATGGATTCACATTTGAAAATGATTTTGGAGACATCTATGCATACCTCCCAGATAAGGAACTTTGATGAGGATGCCAAGAGAGTGGGTCTTCCAGCTTTCTCCCTTAAGGAGAGCTTGAATGGAATCCATGTGTGGAAAGAAGAGGGAAAAGAATATCTGGTGCTCATAAAGGCAGACAGTGGCAAACATCTTGATGCTTGATGGTCACCCAATGTTCCATCTGCTTCCTTACATTTTCCTGGGGGAATGTCTAATGCTGTGGAAGAGGTTATTCTTGCAGCGTGCCAACTTTGGGTAGCAAGGTGAGGTAGCCTAGAAGGTAAGACATGGGATTGGGAGAAAAGAGGAAAAAGTAGGGTAGTTTGACATGCTGATGTGATACTTTGCTTGTTTTAAAAAGTTTCTAAGAATGACAAAACACACATAATTTGATAGAAATAATACTAGGCAACACTTACCAAGCATGTATACAGACCAGACACGCCATCAACTCATTGGGTAATCACAATTGCCCTATGCATTGGTAATGTTACTATTCTTATTTTACAAACTAAGAAACTGATGCAGAAGTAAAGCAGATGTTAAGTGAAACAGCTATTATGTGGCAGAGATGGTATAAGTGACTTCAATAGATTTATAAATAGCATAGAAGGCAGAGTTGAGAAAGGTTCAAGAGCCAAGATTATAGTACAAGAAGGTTTTCTAATGATAATAATTGATATGCTTGCCAGAGTGGTAAAATGAAGGACAGAAAGCACCAGAGATTGGTTATTTCTAGTACTACTTTGTGGATTTGTCTAACCAAGTGACAGATGTTTGAATGAAGAATTTTATAATGAAGTTTTACTTTGTTATTTTCCCCTTTCACTGCTTTTTTATTTCAATTATGAACCTGCATGAAATAGATTTATTTGAAGTACATAATCCATAGGTACTGTATGAATCAATTTTCAAATTCTAAACACTGTATGTAGTTTAGCACTATGTAAGTTAGAACTTCAAATTGTACTTAAACATCATTGAAAAAGTACCTTCAAAATTTACTTGAGTATAACATCTCTACAGAAAAAAATATTAGTAGTTTACACTGAACTTAGTGTTCATTGTTTTCTTTTTGCTTTTACTTGATTTTAAAATATTCCTGAAATTTATTTATTATTAGTGCTGTCAAAAAATAAAACTATATATACCCTTCAAAAACAATTTATTTAGCTTGTTAGTAAAACCACCAAGTTTAAATATATCATGGATATTTTCCTTTGTTTTAGTCAGTATAAGTTGATTGTCAGAACCCTTATTTTTTTATTGCAAAAATAGTTAAGCATTATTTTATTGCTCCAATTCTTTCTTTTATTTCCAAATTTCAAATTCTACAGTAGTTGATTATTGAACAACATGGGTTTGAACTATACATGTCCCTTTACATGCAGATTTGTTTTTTAAACAGACAATGTAAGATGTAAATACAGTACAGTACTGAAATGTAAATGAAGTTTTATTATTTTTGTAATAACATTTTCTTTTCTCTAACTCATTTTATGGTAAGTATTAACATAAATATTATCATAAGTTAGGACGTAGTGCTACATCCTAACTCATTGCACCACCAGGAAGGGTTTGATACTTTTACTTAAAAACAGACAAAACGTATGCTGGTGTTATAGTATTGCCAACTTTCATTTTAATTTTCTCAGTGAAAGAGGATATGTATATTGAAAATCATACCTAACAAAAAGCGATGGTTTAAGACAAACATTTCAATTTGAAGTAGCCCCCCTTTTAACACCCCAAACCTCATGAAAGGGAACTCAAAGTGGGTAGATAAGAACTCTCTTATAATGGATGCAGTTGTTTCTATCCATTTAGATAACACAAGAAGTTGCTAACTGTAAGATTCAAGTTCAGAACTCACAGTGGCAGTTGAGAATAACACCAAGTTTAGTTCAAACACATGCCTCTTGTTTCAGAAATGACTTAATTGAAGTGATCTAACAGGTATATCATGCCCAATGGAGCAATTTTAGCACAGTTGTTTCCACAGTTCTCAACACTGTTGCACAAGGGTTGACTTATGTAATATTAATAATGTTTCCAAAACCTATGCAACAACGTAATGAACTCAGAGAAGACTGTACTGGCATATAAAGTGCTGAACAAGCACACTCCAATTAACATAGGAATCTTTTGTGATTCACATCAGTACTTCAAAAGCAAATTATGTATGTCATTATTTTGCATTTTATCCTCTGGGATAAACCTAACAATATTAATGAAACATCCAAGGAATGCTATGAAATTCTAATGGATAAATAAAATGTTTTCATGTTTTACTGCATAAAAATTTTGTTTCAGATAACTAGAAATTGTGGTTCAAGGAGTGAGGTCATTGTTAAAAAAGAAATGAAAAACATTTTTTGAGCCTGTATTGTAATTGATCTTAGGGTAATGGGTAACCCTCAGAAAAATGTGAGTTTGTTAAACACTAGCCATCTAACCAGTCAAATAGATTAAAATTCAAATATGTTTTAGGTTCCCGATAGATTTTTTTAAAAACATTTATTTATTCATATGGAACTGGGGTACAGGCTAGAGATGTGGCGGGTGAGAGGATTCACCAGAGACAGAGAGGGGAGCAGAACAGGCAGATCAATGAAGTACACTGCTGGGGGGAGCAGCGGGCGGGTCAGGAGGGGTCTGCCACACTATGTGGTCACCTCTGGGGCTGGCAGGAATTGAACTCATGCGGAAGTGGCCTTAGCTTCCCAGTGCTGTGCTTTACCCTGCTGTGCCACCAGGGAGGGCCATGTTCCCTATAGATTTTTAACAATCAATATACAAAATGAATATTGAAGAGAAAATGTCTTGATTTATCTTTTATTTTCAACTGTAGAATTAGTTAAAAATGGTAGTGCTTTAATAACACCTTGTTATTGGCTATGTAATCATTTAAATTTTTCTTAGTATTTTAAATAATTTAACAAAAGATGAAATAGATGAAATAGATGAAACCTAGATAAACACAAAATTGTTGTATTTCCCAAATAATGCCCCAGGTATACAATAAAGTGAGCGAGAAGACTGTGGATGCTCCATTTTGCTTGCTGCTCTTGGGACCTCAAAAGCCAAAATAACAAGTGAAGAAAAGATAAGTCTATGTGGGTAGACATTCTAGGTTGAGTACAAACTTTAGCTATAAATGGATTTTAAAAAATGACTTCAAGAAGGAACTAGAATATTATAGCAGAGATAGAGTGGGGTTATTAACTGCTTGAATGATCAGCACCATAAACAATAAAGCTATAAAAAGATTTACTCATAGTGTCTAGAATATTTAAAAGATATGTGGTGACACAGAAAGGTAATACTTCAGTTTGCGAGAAGGTCTTTGATTATTAATTTTTAAATTTTAAACACAAATATTGTGATCACACAAGCATATATTTAAAATGATGTCATACCTTTCAGTGTCTGTCTTCACTTCTCAGGAAGAAGGTCTGTAACTCCCTGGACACGGAGTGACCCTCCCAGAGGGTCAGATTTCTAAGACATGAAGCTTGTGAGCAATGCTCCAGCAGACTCTACTAAGGGGATGATTACTAAGAACGTTGGCTGGAATGTGCATTTTGACGACATTTATTATAGATAACATTGTATTTCTGGTGGCATTACAAGGGATGAAAGCTCCATTAACCTGTTAAGCACAGATGGTATAAAAATGCTAGAATGTAGAAAATCACAGACACTGGGAGGCAAGATTTTGCTGTAGTAATGCGTTCTGAATGGACAAGAGATTTGGAAAGCTGTTTGTATATGGAGCTAGGTCTTAATCTGTCGTGGAAGGGGAGGGACTTTTTGCAAATGGACACCTGCTTAATCTCCTCCCTCCTCAGGAAGCCCTCTGGCAGCAACACAAGTCACGGACTCCAGCATAGACATGTAGATGGGGACCTTGGCTACACTCCTCAGCACATATTGCTCTCTGCAGAAGTCTATGCAGTCGTATGGTTGTCCCTTGGTGGCCATCTGTAGCCACTCTGCAGCATGTTAGTGCTCAGAGACGGCCTCAGATGTTATGTTAGAGAACTGGCAGTTTTCATTCCTATTCCTGCATTTTTGGAGATCCATGTATAGAGCTGTCTAACAGAGACAAGGGCTGCCCCTGAGCATACGTGCAGTAGATACCAGCTTATGTGGTGAAGTTTGAGGGGAAACAAATAACACAAGCATCCAGTCTGGGGCCCAGTCAAGGGTCCCGAAAACATTAGGAGGAATAGATATGGTTTCCCAAACTGCTGGTCGATTTTAAGGCAGTCAGGAAAGTTCACTGAACCAAAATATCTCCCTTTCCTGCCCTTGTTCCTGAAAGTATACCAATCAAATATTCCTTCTTTGGGAATAAGATTTTGCCCTTTGTAGGAATGATATTTTGGAACTCTTTTTTTTAAAATTATATTTCTTTCAAATTCTTGTTTCCTAAAGAAAAATAACTTTATAAAAGCATTCTAGCATGAGGCTAGAAAAAAAATATGTTTCCATTTATTAGTTCATTCAATCAATCAACAAGTACTAAATTTATGGGGGAGGACAGATATTCAGGCTGTGGCTGACAGCACATTCTTACCATATAAAAGTAAAATGTAAAAATTATATCTAAATAGTAATAATTTTAAACAAGATTTATTTATTTATGCATACAAGAACTGTGATGTAGGTGAGAGGTGCAGGGGGTGGGGGGTTGAAAGAATTCACCAGAGACAGAGTTGGGGGAAGAACAGGCAGGGTGACTGAAATACACAGCTGAGGGAAGCAGTGGGTGAGACAGGAGAGGTCTGCTGCACCATGTGGTCACCTCACTGGCTGGGGATCGAACTTGTGCTGCCGTGGTTGAAGACAGCTTCTTAGTGATGAGACTTAACCCCTTGGATTATTTAGGAAGGGCCTAAATAATGATAGTATAAGACAAAAAATGTGATCATTGGTATAGGTCAGTATTTGCTCCAAACAGCTCCAATATCAAGTTTCTTGTTAAAGTATCATCAAGGGTGTTTTTAAATTAATTACAATAGGTGACATGCCTACAGTGTGTAGCCACTATTCTACATTTTTTCTTTGAATTAGCTCATTTAATTCTCAGTATAATTTTAGGACATAACTCTTTTATTATCTTTACAGAGGTGTTGAATAACTTTCCAAGGTTATCTAAGATTGTGAGAGACTGATCCACATACAAACATAAGACTGTGGACAATGAAATAGAAAGAAACATAACTAGGATAGTTGCCTAAAAGGACCTAACAGATACTGTTTTCAATGTATCTGAATATTTGGTTGAACTAAACTCACTTTCCTTCTCCCAAATTAGAATCCTAAAAACATTCTTAACGGTTCATTCACAACCCTTCATAGGTCACTGGCTCATCTAGTGGGATAAGCTTTATTTGGATCATCCACGTCCTATTCTTCTTTGCGGAAGGACTAACCATTTCATAAATTAAGTAGAAGATGTCTATCTGATATATTGCTAATAATTTGCAGTATATGATTTCATTCAGTGACTTGTCCTCTTATTTCAAAAGATGGAATATACAAAGAGATGGTGATTTGTAAATGGTTTCAATCTGATGACATTTGGAAGAAATAAAATATTTATGTCCTCCCTTTCCTTTCCTCTTTCATTCCCTCTCTCCATTTTACAGCTGTTCAATAGACTGTTCAATAGAATTTTCCTCTAAATTTGAGTATTGTTTTAAAGTCCCAATTACATGGATTTAGTGTACATTTATCATTTTTGCCAGCACCTACTATTATTTGATAATCACACACTATTTTGTCTTTATGGAAACACTTCTTGCTAACTTCAGTTGAGGTAATTTTGGTGAAGACAAATTCACTTTCTAGTGGTCTGTGATCAAAGCCCAAAGTATTACTTTTTTATATCATCCATACAGAGCTAATGGCACTCCAGTCTGAATTTCTCATCAAAATCTCTGGAAAAAAGGAAATTCTTTCCTTAGCATTTACAATTAGAGAGGAGGTGACATTGTATCAGCAGTGGCCATCTTGTCCTGGTGTTGGAAGAGCCTCCGAAAGAAAAAAGGTGACAAAGTGTAGTAGAAGACATGGAAAATGACAGATCACTTTTTGATTATTTGACTATCTGAATCCATAATCCTTAGAATTTTCCAGTTCATGAGTCTGTATGTCCATTTTCATAGTCCATTTCTGTCTTGCAACTGAGATTTTCTTGACTTATACAAAGCCTTTGCAAATGTATTGTCAGCATCCATTAGGAGCCATTAGCAATGATTAAAACTCACCAGAAGAGAGTTGGTTATAAAGCACAGGGGAATGAAACTATTTTATTTACAAAGACAGAGTAGTGAAGGAAGTAGGGAAGTAGAGCCTGATATGAATTGGTATTTATGCCACAATGCTATCCAAGAGAGCAGGAATTTCATTTAACTCATTATTCTCCCATCATAAGCACAAGAATTTGTACCAAATGTGAAGTCAATATGCTGCTGATGAATGAACACGTGGAAGCATGGTACTGAAGGAATTAATGAAAAGTTTATCCACATTGTCAGACTAGGCCTGGCCCTCAAGTTATTGTGAGATAAAGCGAGGTTTTTGAACAACAGTGCGACTTTGTAGTTAGATGGGTTAGCTCACATGAATGGCAAATTGGCAAGAGCTTACACTTTAAAGCAAGGTGGAATGTTTGGATCTTGACACAACAATTTACACACTGTGATCTTAGAAAATACAATTGACTTTTCTTGAATTTAAACTTCTTTAAATGTAAAGCTGAAAATACAATGTCCTATATGTTATTATGGAGATTAAATGGAAAATCTTAAGGATGTAAAATCTTAGCGGAAAATCTGGTACAAAAGAAGGGCCACTAGTTTTTCCTTTTGTAATTGAAACTATCTTAATTATTATTGCTATATATCAGAACATTAGAGTGGAAAGAGCTCCAGATACTACTAAAATATCATTGCTCTAACTCAGACTCTTATTTTTTTTTAATTTAATGTACATGCTAGGCAACTCAGAACTCCTAGATATTTTCTTCTCTGTAAAATATAATTGTGGAGAAATAGGTAAACTACATATAAATTGTAAGGCACGATGATGTCTTCTCCTCTTTCACATGTTTTGTGATTTATGATTTTGGTATCTCTTATTTGTTTCACTTGAATGAGCCTCTGAAACCAATGTGCTCATAAAGAACACTAGGAAACTTGAAATGCGGATCGCTGGGCTCCAGTCTCATACATTCTGATTCAAGAGGTATGGAGTGGGAGTCCTTTGAGAAGAACCCTCTGTGATAGGTAACTAATCTGAAGACTGCCGCAGCCACTCTGGAATTCTAGATGTTGCTTGGTCCTGCAGCAGTGGTGGTGAAGGCTACTATGAGAACGGTGGCCTACTGTGCATCATCATTTCTATTTGTAGTTGAGCAGAGTTGGCAGCAGGTAGGGGCTGGCAGCGGCTTGCAACACACTCCTTGTCAAAGCACATACTGTTTCTACATCTGGCATCTATTCCCTGTACATCCCAATTATAATGGTATTACCGAGTCTTGTGACAGTCACACATTTCATCACCTCAGGGGACTGGGAAGAGCAGGTTTGTTGTGGCATGGGTGCCCTGCTCCCTCCGTTCTCCTCTTATTCATCACTGCTTAGGAATCTTGTTGGTCTCGCTTGTCACTGTTTGCTATTCCTAACTGGGGAGATTTGGAGCCCAGACCAGGTCAGAGATTAGGTACAAACTGCAGGTAGTGAAGAGTCTGTCTGCTGTAAAATATATTCATTTTTGAAGCACTCCTACTAGTAAAGATATCACCATTATGATGATCACAAGGACTTTGTGGCTCCTTTGCTGGGCCTGTATGCCTCAGCAAATCATTCGTACTCCTGGATGCACATGGTTGGCTCTCTGTAATTTGATAGAACTATAGGGTGCATTTCACTCTACCTGCATAATGGAGAGTTCTGATACCTTTTAACTTTCTCCTCTTAAGGGAAGTAAAGGAGCTTAAGAAAATAGACATTCTACTGTGTGAAATTTACAGTTGATATGCTGTATCTGCCAAATACTTCTCTTTGGTAACCTAATTTAAAACACAGAATGGAGAGTTGATACAAAGTAAAACATATGCCAAGAATATCCATATTCCGAAATTCATACTGATTATTACTTGGATCATGTTATTTTTAAGTGTTATAATTAAACAAGATAGTTAAATAATCACATTTTTTTATCTTTTAAGCAATTCTGAAATGAATAAAACAATAACTGTTACTGATAACATCTCCTTTGATATCAGTGTTTCATTTAAAAGTTACTTGATATCAGTGAGAAAAAGGTAGTTACTGATGATGAAGTCTGGAATATCAGGTTGAATATAACTGATGCTAATAAGAATGACTGGCAAATGAACATACAAAAAATATATGGAATAGTAACCATTTTAAAGACATAATGAATCTAAACAATATTCATGTCTGTAACCATTTTAAAGACATAATGAATTTAAACAATATTCATGTCTGTAGTGGAATCTTTCATGAATGAACAACAAATAGGTTCTGAGATGTAAATAAATATAGAAGGTAGTAAAGGAATTACCTTATTTGAGTGTTCTGTCTTCCTTAACTTAAGGGAAATGGAAGGAATATGGACACCAGGCAGAGTATCATGGCATGTCAAAAAATGGAAACCTGACTCAAGGTGTAAAATTTCAACGACTGGGGGCTATTTAGATATAAAAGACAACTGGGATCCACTTTCAACTCTGTAATGGCTTTTAAAAAGTGGATATAAATTGTGACTACAGAAAGTGATCAATTTTCTCCCCCATTTTGTTTTAGCAAGTGCAAGGGGAAATGTGCCTTAATGCAAAGTCTGATAGATTTAAATTAGAAGTGGTTGTTTCTGGAGAGAACAAAAGTTGGAGGATGGACTTGAGGGGAAATGCTAAGACAGCAGCACTCACCTATATTGCTTGTTAGGATACATTTTGAGTGGTTGGATCCAGGGTTGCAATGATCTTACCATTTTTTAAGGATCTTCAACATTAGAATTTCTGATTAAGCCTAGTTGTCCTTGGTATCCAAGGGGATAGGCAATCACTGTGAAAGTAGTTTGCTAGAAGTGCCTCAAACTCACAGGTTCTAAGAAAAACAGGGTAGTTTTCAGTTTAACCTGGAGCAGATAAGTTAGAGCTGTGGGAGGACTGGTGACACACACTGGTCTGAGGTAAATTTCCTGTTGGAAACGTGCCACACAGACTTTGAGAATGTGGTGAGGTTGAAACAACAATGAGGCCATCATGAGCCAGGGGCTTGATAAGACCATTCTCATCCTTTTTTTTAAAATTTATTTATTTGTGCATACAGAACTGTGGTTCAGGCCAGAGGTGCCGGGGTGGTGAGAGGATTTACCGGAGACAGAGTGGGGAGCAGAACAGGCAGATTGACAAAGTACACTGCTGAGGGGAGTAGCGGGTGGGCCACGCCATGTGGGTCACCTCCGGGGCGGGGATCTAACTCATGCTGAAGTGGCTTTAGCTTCTTAGTGCTGTGCTTTAACCCACTGCACCATCAGGGAGGGCCCTCTCATTCTAATTTTTTTTTTTTTTTTTTTAAAGATCCATTCATTGTGCATACAGAACTGGGGTACAGGCCAGAGGCTCAGGGGCGGTGAGAGGCTTCACCAGAGATTGAGCGGGGAACAGAACAGGCAGATCGACGAAGTACACTGCTGAGGGGAGCACCGGGCGGGTCAGGAGAGGTCTGCCACGCCATGTGGTCACCTCCGGGGCAGGTGGGAATCGAACTCATGCGGAAGCGGCTTTAGATTCTCAGTGCTGTGCTCCAACCCGCTGCGCCACCAGGGAGGGCCACATTCTAATTTTTATCCCTGATAATGAACTGCCATTTCTTTGATGCAATAGGCACCATTAATTTCATTATTATTTTTTAAAAACACTGATTAAGGGCCCTCCATGATAGCGGTGAAGACTGAGTGCTATTACTACTGTGTCCTGAGTTTGATACCGCACGGGAGGCTAAACACATGGCATGGCAGACCTCTCTGCTCCTAGGCAGTGTACTTTGTTCATCTGCCTGTTCTGCTCCCCACTGCCTCTGGTGAATCCTCTCAGCCCTGCACCTCTGGCCTGTACCCCAGTTCTATGTATAAATAAATACCCACATAAATAAATATATAGTAATATACATTGACTAAAATGACCATTTCCCCCAATTATTTTTTTTTACTAATAAAAGAAAGTATTTACTTAGAAGCATTCAGAATGTCAACAAAACGGCTGCTGCTTTTTTTTTTTTTTTTTTGCAATTACAGAGTGGTATTCAGCTAACAGAACAACAATTATTTCATATAAGATGCTTTAGAGACAACTGAAGATAAAAATCTACCATCTCCATATATAATTAATTTGTGCTGTGCACCAACAAGAACCTGCTTTAAATTTCCATGCCAATTTACAACCCCAAACTGTACCAGGCAAGGTTAGAGGCTATTGAAAATACCACCAGGACAGGGCTATCTAAAGACACTTTCAGTAGTGTGTTAATGATATAAAGAAAGACGCTCTGGCCTTCCCTGGTGGCGCAGCGGGTTAAAGCACAGCACTAAGAAGTCAAAGCCACTTCCGCATGAGTTCGATCCCCGCCTGCCCCGGAGGTGACCACATGGCGTGGCAGACCTCTCCTGACCCGCCCACTGCTCCCCTCAGCAGTGTACTTCATTGATCTGCCTGTTCTGCTCCCCACTCTGTCTCTGGTGAATCCTCTCACCCTCCGCATCTTTGGCCTGCACCCCAGTTCTGTATGAATAAATAAATAAATCTTTAAAAAAAAAAAGAAAGAAAGACGCTCTACAGTTTAAAAACAAATCCTACACAGCCTTATTTCAATTTTTTTTTCTTTAAAAGGAATGAGTTATATACAGGGTAGTTAAATGCTTTATAGACAAGAAAAAAAAACTGCACCTAGAACCAACTTATTCATCATTGTCATTCA
>NW_004567108.1:59434772-59449083 GCF_000260355.1 Condylura cristata | reverse complement strand
CTTCTTAGGATCACTTTTGCCCATGTTTAATTACTTTTCCTCAGTGAGGCACAGAGTCACCCAGTGCCTGCCCTGCTCTCACTTGCCCTGGTGCTGTCTCTATGGAGCTCAATGTACTGCAGTGCCTGTGAGAGCGGGAGCCAGATGCAGCCTCCTCACTCTTTCCACTCTGTCCCAAATTAATTTCTTATTGTGACAAAATACACACAGCATATATTACCATTTTACCCGTTTATAAGTGTACAGCTCATAGCATTTAGTACATTCACACTGCAGTGTTACCATCATTTCTGCACATCTCCAGAACTGTTTCATCATCCCAATTGAAACTTCCCATTAAACACTAATGTCCTATCCTTCCCTACAATAAAAGTAATTTTAAAATAATTAATCATATCAAGAAACCAGTGATTAGTGGGCACATCGTAATTTGAAACCAGATCTCTATGGCACAAGCTGCAGTGCACGGCTGGCTTTTTCGGTGCAGCACCGTAGCCAGACCATGCACTTGCCCCAGTGTGCACAGACCACTCTGAAAGCCACAGCAATTGGGGGGGGGGGCGTTTCCCCATCATTCAAGCACACTGCCCGTAGGCAGAAAGCAGGCTGCTCCTATGATGGTGGGCAGTGGTGTTGGGGAGCGGTGGTTGCCTGCTCACTGCCTCCGGCTGTGCAGCCCACTGGAGTTGTAGTGGCAAAGTTTCTCAGCTCAGGAGCCAACTCACCCTGGGCTCCCACAGTGGAGACCATCAGACTGCTGGGTCAGTTCCTCAGGCAGCATTGTGATACATGATTCTACTGAGAAGTACCAGGTATGATGTGTCTCTGACTCCACAGAGGCCTGGTTTCTCAGAGCCCACCTGCCCATGACCCTTCCTTGGCCTTAGTGCAGATGGCTCTGGGCATAAACTGGGGGCTTTCCCTCTATGTGCGGTACCAGGGATGTGAACAGACCACTCAGGTTTGAGATCAGTGTACTAGTCAGGCTGGAGCTCTCCAGCCGTCACTCAAACTGGGGGTCCTTTTGGAGGTTGAAAATAGAGTGAATTGACTGGTGTTTGAGACCCATCAAACAATAAGGATTGAAAAATGATCCAATCAAGTTTATATCTTCTGAAGAAGATATAAGCAGCATGGGCAGCCAGCTTGATTCATCCAGCAGACAGCTTCCAAAGAGTGAAGAACATTCAACAGATGGGCTCTGAAGAAGCAGCACTGAACAAAAGGCCTTTGAATAAGCCCTAAGCAGACAAACTTCATTGGATTCAGCAGACAACCTCTGAAGAGAGAAGAGAATTCGGCAGATGGCTTCCCAAGAAGCATTAGCAGTTGGTCTCTGTGGGATTCAGCAACCTCTGCAGACTCGGAGATGCCACAGACCTCCAGACGTCCATAGACCTTTGCAGATAACCAGCTACTTCACCTGCCTACAGCCCTGCCTCTGACATCACCTGCAGGGAGCACCAAAGGACTGAGCCCAGTGTCTCTTAAAAAGAGCTGTTTGGGCCCTCCCTGGTTGCGCAGCAGGTTAAAGCACTGCACTAAGAAGCTTAAGCCACTTCCGCATGAGTTCGATTCCCGCCTGCCCCGGAGGTGATCCCCTTGGTTTGGCGACCTCTCCTGACCCACCCGCTGCTCCCCTCAGCAGTGTACTTCATCGATCTGCCTGTTCTGCTCCCCACTCTGTCTCTGGTAAATCCTCTTACCCTCCACATCTCTCGCCTGTACCCCAGTTCTGTGTGAATAGATAAATCTTAACAAAAAAAAGAAAAAAAGAGCTGTTTGAGTTATATACCAGAGACATTTTATGGGGGTGGAGTGGGGAATGGGATCAAAAACAGTGGGAGGAGGGAAGTGCACTGGACTATGGTGATGGCACATGGGTGATTTGGTGATGGGAAGCCCAAGGGGATTACAACTGAGATGGAAAAGTGCACAAAATGATGTGAAAATAAACTATTATATTATTAAAAAAAAAAAAGAGAGCTGTTTTCTGGGCTTCCATGGTGGTGCAAAGGGTTAAGTCTCAGCACTATCATGCTGTGGGAAGCCACTTTAGCATGAGTTCGATCCCTGGCCAGGGAGCTTAACCACATGGGGCAGCAGATCTTTGTCTTACCCATTGCTCTCCTCAGCAGTGTATGTCAGTCAAGCTTCCTGTTCTGCTTCCCACTCTGTCTTTACCCCAGCTCTTGTATGCATAAATAAAAAAAAATCTTTAAAAAAGAGCTGTTTGCTATTGGTATAAGTAAAAGAGCGGGAACACTGGTGTCTCTGACACTGTCTTCTGTTGGCTGTGCTGGACAGCGCTTCTGACAAGCAAAGAGCAGAGCTTCCGACTAGTAACTGGCATTCTCTGTCTGGCCCCTGCCTCTGGTACTGTGGAGTGATTCTTGTCTGGTCTGGCATCCAGTATTCTCCAGCCTGGCTGTCAGACTGGGCTGGGAGCTGTGATGTCACCTCAACAGCCACTTCTGTGAGCACCTCCAGCAGCTACCAGCTCCAGGCCCTCTTTGACGGGACAGAACTGTCTTACATGAGAAGTCTTTATTTGGGACCAGTGAACACTCTTTGCGATGAACGAGGCAGCCTTTTGTGGCCTTACAGAGTCTTTCCTTTTTCTCAATTGTTTGTTAAATAAACCCCATTGTTGCACCCTTAGCCTCAATGGACTTGCAAGTTTTGGTGCCTGGGTGAGATTTCACAGACAGTGACTGCCGTGTCATGTGGACTTCACTTGGGGTAGGGATTGAACTCATGCTAAAGTGGCTTTAGCTTCTCAGTGCTGTGCTTTAACCTGCTGCCCCCCCAGGGAGGTCCCTGGTTTTGGCATTGTTTTAAGTAATACTTTGGGCCTGTTTTAGATGTCACAAGAGGGGAAATTGCATTATGGCTATCCTATCTTAGGTGAAAAATTGTGAAACATTAATTACTAGCTGAAGGATACAGTCATTGAGGGTTACATGTTTTAGATCTATTACTTTAAAAAGCAAACCTTAAAATAGAACATTTGCATTTAAGGGGATGTTTTTCTATATTTCCAAAATTCATATATTTTTTAATATTCAAGTTGGAAATTTCTTCTGTTCTATAACAATAGTGTTAATAGGCAATAGCTGTCATAGATCTGTGCCTGGGCTTATATTTACAAATCATTGACTCACAGGGGACAAGATGATTCATTTTACATCACAGAAGCACTTCTTCAGACTGCTGTTTTCCAGATGATTATGTTTTGGGTTTCAATGGACATAGCTCATTAATAGATATCAAATATTACTAAATTGGATGAAAAGAATTTTACATTCCATAACAACTTTAAATCATTTTAGTTACTGTGAAATGTATGTTGAATTTTTTTTTTAACTACCCAGTGTTATTCATACCTAAGTTTATTTGCTTTAAAGTCAGAACAAAATTGACTTCATTTAACATTTACGTAAAAAATGAACTGAAGAACTGGAAGGAGTATCAAGCAATCTAAGTAAAGTTTATTCAGGTAAGGCGAGGTGATGCCATTTTCATTTAATTTTTTTTTTTTAAAGATTCATTTATTTATCCATACGGAACTGGGGCACAGGCCAGAGGTGCAGGGGTGATGAGAGGATTCAGCAGAGACAGAGTGGGGAGCAGAACAGGCAGGTTAACAAAATACACTGCTGAGGGGAGTAGTGGGCATGTCAGGAGAGGTCTGTTGAGCCATGTGGATCACCTCTGGCACAGGCCGGGATCAAACTCATGTTGAAGTGGCTTTAGTGTCTTGGTGGTGTGATTTCACCTGCTGTGCTACCAGGGAAGGCCCCATTTTCATTTTTTTTAAAAATTGATTTTATTTATTTAAGCATAAAAGAGCTGGGATATAGACCAGAGGTGGGAGTGGGAGCTAAAGGGATTCACCAGAGACAGAGTGGAGCACAGGAGGACTGACTGAAATACACTGCTGAGGGGAGCAGCGGGAAAGACAAGAGAGGCCTGGGTCGGCTGCACCATGTGTTTCAGCCCTGACTGGGAATCAAACTAGCTCAGCAGTGGCTACTGGTAGCTTTATAATGCTGAGAGTTAACCCCTTGTGCCTTGAGGGAGGCCCTTAATTTTTATTTTTAAGCATTACCTGTCTCTCTAAATTGTTAATATTTTCTCTTTTTATTATCCTGCAATATGCTGTGCCTAGCTTGGGCCTAGTTCTATCTTCTAATTAATTGAATCTTTGTGTTAATGCAGATTTTTTTTAAAAATCAATGAACACTTTTCTCTTAAAATTTTAATGCACTATATTTTGCTCATTTGTTATTGATTTGTTTGTACACATTTTTTATTTCATTCTTTCTGTTTCCATTTATTAAAGTAAAAGCATTTTAAAAGAAAATCAAAAGTTTTAATAATTTTGAAATTAAAAAAATATATTTTAGTGATCATGAATGAGTCTTTCAATTATTGATCCTATTCTTCTCTTAGTTATTAACCCTTAATGGCTTTGGGTAATCCTTCTAAATTTATCATGAGAGATATATTTTCTGTTTGCCTGCCTTCTTACAACCCCAAATTCATTACTCCTTACCCTCTAGCTTTGGGGTGATTCCTAGCTTTGGGATCCTGACCCACTCCCCAACACTGAGCTAGTGAGCGGTGCAGGCTATCTCCGGAGAAGTCTTTCAGTCTTTGAAGGGTCACACCTTTATTTAAGGGTTGGCCTCAGGCAATAGAGAACTTTGTCAGCATCCTTTGACTGACCAACAGCTCAGCTTCACTGGGCCTATAAATTTACCTCTAATTTTGAACCTATTTCTTCTACATGGATCTTTTTCTTTTTTTCTTGAATGTCATTGTAATGTTCTAATTACTATTTGTCAAAAAAAATATTGCTCTCTTTAGAGTGAAGGGAAAAATTAAAGTTGAATATGAAAACTATCAAAATAATTGATCCTTAAACATATTTTTATACTTCATAAATCAACTAGTCTCTTCAAACTGAACATTAAATAACTGTTTTATTTGCTCTAACTTGAAACTTAGATTTGGATCAGCTGACTTAGGACAAAGTCCCCTTACTTATTAAACAATTACCTCACTTGTTTAAAAGGAAAAAAGACAAGATTGATATGAGGCACTCTGAACTCTTATAGGTTATTCATAACTATAGGTGTAAAATTTGTTATTTGATATTGTGCATATTTTATATGAAAGTAATTTTTGTCTTATTTTCAAAAAGATGTAAATCAGGTGAAATGATTAATTAACTAGATTATGATGGGTAAAGAACTCAAATTCAAATAGCTACCATAATGTATGATATAAATACTGCAGGAGAAACTGAAATTAAATAATTTAAAATTTCAAATGTTTGGTGTCCTGAATCACTACATTTTCATAGTTTTCTTGGGTATATTTCTTTGCCTAATGAGTTTTTCCATGGGCTTAATGTCAATAATCAACAAGGTGCTTTTTGTGAGATTAAAATATGGGTGTATTAACTAGAAATATTGAGCGCATGAGTCATTTACAAAAACTTGTACAATAATTAAATTGGAGTAAGCATAATGAGGTATAAAGATCATATTCACTAAGCCAAATTTAAGAGTGATGTTTGGCTGAATTGCCAAGAAAATTAAAATCAAAATCGTCCAACAAAACTTTTTAAATGGCATAGAAATCTCAGACAACAGTATAAGGTTGCTATACCATTTCAAAATTGTGTTCAGCCAGATGTCAGCAAATTTGATGAAATGGAATTGGAAAAGGCTCAGGCCTTTAGCTTTTTATTTTATTAGTCCTTAAAGACTCAATTTTACTAAGATATGATTCACTCAGATCTTGCTGAAAGGAAACCATGGTGTGTGTGTGTGTGTGTGTGTGTGTAGAGGAAAAATGGAGCAGATTAAGCTTTTCAGTTGATTTGCAAATAAATCAACTGTTCTGAGAGTAGATAGAAATATAAGGGTCCTATGAACATGGTTCTTCATATAACTGAAGCAGACAGACGTTTGAAAAAAAATATGTATATTGCTTGCAAATAAATACTAAGGGTAAATTAAACTTGATTTGGCACACCATGTAGCTCTTGTAGGGACAATGTAGAGAATCCCTGGCAGTGTTCTGGCATTCAGCTGACCCCTAGTGAATTGACTAGATATTTTAGCCTAGTGCTATCTAATATTTTTTTAGGATTAAAAATAATTGATAGTGAGGGATTCAAAAAAGTTTCATATGATTTCAAAAAAGCAGCGATACATTGTTTACTTTTAAGTGGAAAAACTGTCAAATATATTTCTTTGACTGTAACTCAGAATGCTCATGTCATAAAACCAATCTAATATATATTTTTGAGAATTCATTAAGATATTTAGAAAATACAGTGCATGCATAAACATGGTTTGTGAATTTCTCCTCTATTCTGGTAACAGTGAACTAAAACTTTCTGACATGCTTTCTCATGTTTTTACTGGAAATATTTACTTGGGCTTTTATTACTAATATTTTTGTATATTCTCAGACGATGATTTTTTCTGGAATAAGAATATCAATATTTTAAACAGTATCAGACACAAAGAGTGTAATCAAAAGCAGCAATCAATTTCACATGTTTAAGTGGAGAAATTAAGTGTACCTACATTACTGTAGTCTTCTAAAGAAATCTGAGAACTCAGCAACCAAACATAGTGAATGGGAATTTGAATAAAGATTGCTTCATTGATCAAGTAAGGTGTGGGAGTAATAAGGATGTCTTCCTAGTAATATATTAGAAGTAATATTAATTAACATTAGCAGTTAATTTCAAAATTTTTGCCAATATACCTTAGTTTCTCTATTTTCAGTTCTTTACTCATAGAACATTAAACTCTAATTAGGAAACTACAAATTTTAGTACAAATTTCCCTAAAAGTTAAGAATTTTTATTTTTTTATTTTTTTAAAGGTTTATTTATTTATTCATACAGAACTGGGGTACAGGCCAGAGATGCGGAGGGTGAGAGGATTCACCAGAGACAGAGTGGGGATCAGAACAGGCAGATTTACCAAGTACACTGCTGAGGGGAGCAGCGGGTGGGTCAGGAGAGGTCTGCCACACCATGTGGTCACCTCTGGGGCAGGCGGGGATCGAACTCTTGCGGAAGTGGCTTTGACTTCTTAGTGCTGTGCTTTAACCCGCTGCGCCACCAGGGAGGGCCAAAGTTAAGAATTTTTATCCCAGCCAGAATCTCACAAATCAGTGATTATAGATAATAAGGACTATAATATAAAGTTATATTTTAATGTTATATATAATAAAACAATAAAATTTTATTACAATAACTCAAATTTCCAGCTCATTATAGGCATTGCAGTCAAAAACTAATAGATTTTAATTCTTAGTTATTGTATTTTAAATATTATTTTTATAAAGTTCATACAAAATAATATGAAATAAAGATGTTTGATCTGAGATTTATATCAAAATTTAGTTTGTATAACTTATTTTCTTTAAAAATCTCATTAGAAATATTTAAGACATTCAGAAATTAATAACAATGAGTTTACACAAATGCATCTACCATACAACTTAAAATTACACTCTCTGTACAAGTAAAGATTATAAAAATCCTCATTACAATTACCTACAATTTAGTTCTTTTTTGAAAAAGTCCATACATTGAATTTTGATATTTAAAGCTCCAGTGTATGTATAATTTAATATTGTAAACATGGTTTATGTTTTATGTTCATGGTATTAAATTGGATGTACATCAGCTTAATGTTTTTATTATTTGATATAAATTTTTAAGATATGCCCATTTGACATACATTGTTCCACTTTATTTTCTGTACATTCAATAAATGCACCACCATTCATTTATCTGTTCTTCCGAATATGGACAAAAACTATTAATTTTTTTTCAGTATTATAAACAGTGCTACAATAAGTGGTCTTATATTCATGAAGGTTTTTGAACGATATATAATCAGAGATGGAATTGCTCGGTCATAGGATAGTATATCTTCAATTATATTAACAATTGTCAAGTTGCTTTCAATAGATTGCACCAATTTAAATTCTTGCCAATAATGGTAAGACTTTCTACTTTCTATACATTGTTAACTCTTGATACTGGTAATATCTGATCAAGATGAAAGGTGTTTCATTTGTTTTAAGTGCTACTTTTCATATTCAATGAAAGGATGAATATATATATATATATTTCATATTTCCTCATATATTTATCTTTTGTATGACACATATATCTTTTTTTCCGATCCATCCCTTATTGTTTGATGCACTTAATACTTAGTACTATGCGTTTTTAAAGAGTAATATATTTGTAGTAGAAAAATAAATACATGTGTGTATGTATATAATCCATGAATATACATATATATAAGCACCTCCATATACACACTGTATGCATATATGCATATATGAAAAACACTTAGAATGATATATAGCAAGATGCTTCTACATGATGGAATTAGATTCCTTTTTCTTTTAAAATATGATCTGGGTCTTCTGTGTTCTGGTCCAGCATATATATGCTGAATTCTAACAACTAGTAGGTTGAACTAATTGAAAATCAACAATTCTCATTAGAGCCATAATAGAAACTGGTTACAAGACAAACTTGCCTCCCTACTCCCTGCCATATTGGTGAAACAAATGAGGTAAATATAGAGAATCACAACCAACCAGAGCATTCACTTCTGAAGGAGATAATGCTGGATTAGGTAAACTTGACCTGAAGTTGATGAATCAATGGGGTGAAAGGTGATCAAGGTTAAAGATAAAAACTCCATGGACTCCCTGTTAGCAGTGTCCTTACACTTTTATAAATTTTATCTTCTGAAGCTCTGACAGTTTTCACAGTGAATGCCACGCCAGCATGACAGCAGAGATGGTCTGAGCGAAGGACGTCAGGATTAAAACAAACACTTCATGGTCAGCAAGCAAAGGCACACTTTATTCTTCTCTCCTTCCCTATTTATACCCTTCAGCATGGAACCTGGGGCTGGGGGGAGGCTGAAGCTCTCAGCAAGTGCATCAATAACATGCAACAATAACATGGGGGTTAAAGAACAGTCACTTAAACACAAGGCAGTAAACACAAGGCAGGAACACTTCCTGCCTCCTGTTTTTCTGTTCCAGCACCCATGGCTCATTCTTTCTGTTTCCACACAACAGTGTGGGGAGGTATGTCCAGGCAAAGGACCCAACAGTGAATATTGGAGGAAAATAAAAATATTCTTCTCAAAATATTGAAAATAGATTGATCATATGATTCAGCAAATCCTCTGCTATGTATATTCCAAAGAGTGCAAAAACATTCATTTGAATTGACATATGTATATGCACTCCCTTGTTCATCAAGGCCATTTACTATGAACAAGGCTTGGAATCAACCTAAGTGCTCAATGAGAAATGAGAGAGTATATTAAGATGACAGTATAGTTACTCTAAAAAAAATATATATATATATATACACACACACACACACCACACATATACATATGTGTGTGTGGTGTGTATTATATATACATTGTGTGTGTGTAAACATGAAATCCTGTCATTGAGCAACATGAATGGAACTGGAGATTATTCATAGCAGAATAAGTAATAAGGAGAGAGATAAACACTGGATAATTTCACTCATATATAGGAAATAACAAAATGAAGCAAAGGAACAGACAAAATTGAACTAAAAGAATCCTTGTAGTTTGGCTGCTGAACTAAAACTACCTGAGGAAAGATGTGTTGAGTGGGTGGGAATGGGGGTGGGGTGCAATTGACTATGGTGGAGAATTATTAGTGCTTTGATGGTGAGTATTATGTGCTAACATACATTCCAAGAGATGTAAATCTATGCCCCTAAAACATAGACAGTGTTATAAAACAATATCACCTCAATAAACTAAACAATGAAGTATTTTTTTAAATGTAGAGCTATCTTTGTATACCTGAATAAACTGATTAAGTTTGATTTAAGGAAAACAAAACAAAACAAAAAACAAAACAAAAACAACTGGAGCCTTCATTTAGCTAAATATTTCTAGTGTTCATGATCTCTTCCTCTTTCTATTGGTATATTTTGCTAGCAATATAACATCAATTTTTTCCATAAAACTACATTTTTTGTAAATTAATTTTCAACTCTTCTTAAAGATAAACAAGAGGTATGGCCCCTGAACTTTGGGAACACTTATTTTAAAGTGATAGACCAAAAATAAGTACTTGGTTTTCTTCACTTTTTAAATTCTGAAGCTATTTTCCTTCTTACATTTCTTAGCTTTTTTTCAGTTCTGTAATTTCTCCTAGAACTTACTGAGTACACAATTTATTAGTTATATGTACTTTTTTACTCATTCCTATTTTTTTGAAATGCTATTACTCTGTGCTTTCATGTCTTCCTAGAATACATTATAAATGCTTCTACTCACATCTTAATGTAGAGCTTCACTTTCCATTTTTAAAGAACTCAATATATAGTTCAGTTTTGACTTTACTTGTTATTATCGTATCTCTAAATAATAATTTAATGACTTCCATATTTTTGGGAAAACTTTAAATATCTTTTCAGTCGATAGTCTTAAAGTGTTTTGCTTTTTCATTTTAT
The DNA here is from genome assembly GCF_000260355.1 of Condylura cristata. NCBI lineage: Eukaryota > Metazoa > Chordata > Mammalia > Eulipotyphla > Talpidae > Condylura > Condylura cristata. Next base: position 59,438,507 of record NW_004567108.1, on the reverse strand, counting down.
CCTTATTAATTTTGACCAAATCTCTACCTCCACAGTATTTTTTTTAAATATCCCAGGAGATTGTGGGCTGATATTTCTACATGGTAATTTTTTTCTAGTTCATTGACTAGGTCACTGAGATTTCAGACGAACAAAATATGTAAATGCCTCATTATTCTAGTCCATATCTTATTCATTTATTACTAAAGCATGATTGTCAACAAATTTTCAATGAATCCTGTATAGCTCTGAAGGTATATCAAATTCTTTCACTTTAAAAGACCACACAAATCTTTTCAGTGGGAAAATAAATGATCAAATCTCACTTCATTCCAAATGAATTAGTGTTGGCAGGTTTGTATGTCTGAGATTGACTTACATACTAGATGTTAAAATGTAGCCCCTTGTAGTAGTTATAATAAATTAGGCCTGTCAGAGGCCAAAATCATAAAAGCCAAAGGAAAAATTATATTGTTTCCCTTTATGTTTTAGTTTCTGATAAGAATTTTGCATTTTTTTCAGATTGACAGCAATTAATAGACAGATTCAACATTTTAGGATGCTTTTGCAAAATTTCATGTGTAGAAGTCTGCAGCTATCTTGTAGCAAGTTGTGAGTTATAGTAGCAAAGACCTAGAAAGTGAGAAATGACATTTTTTGAGGCCTACAGGTCATACATATTCCAGTTTGTCCCTTTTGAATGACGTAGCCCAGCTTCCTAGGGAGAAGCTTGCTGGTGTGTTTCTCTTCCTAAACTTTCATGTGATTAACATGAAGTCAATACTTATAAAAGTCACTACTTACAAGACTGTCACTCATAAGACAGTTTAAAAGTCCAGGACAGGCAGAAGTCAACAATGGATACTCATGACAGGTGATAGTATTCTATAGTTAATTATCATTATTTTTCTACAGGGGACACTTTCAAAAACATACTGAATAAATAATAGAAGCTTTTATAAGGTATCTGCAATTAACTCTATGAAATAACTGACTGTTGTTTCTTTAAAAAAATAAGGTCGTAACTGGGTCATTACCAGTCCCATTCACAGCTGGGATTTGCTTGCTGGGATTTTTTTTTTTTTTTTTTTTGGTCCTTTTATTTTATCTTTCTAGTGTGACCAAGGAAAAATAGGGAAAAAAAAAAACTAAGGGCAAGCTGGAAGCAGTTTCAAGGTATCAATGTTCTGAAATTTGATCCACTTTCCTCCCCCACTCCCTTCCTTTCCTGATAATTTCAGAGTAACCTAGGACTACTATTGCTGAACACTCTTCTACAGGAAGCAACCCAGACTCTTCCCAGGCCTGTAGTAGTTCATCTGTCAGTAGACAGAAAGTAATTTCAGTGATGTGACTTATTTGTCTGTCCAGTTATTTTTTTTTTAATATTGTAACAAATTAAGTGGGCATCTTTTGGCTTCAGGTGAAAAGCTGAGGTAGTAGTAGTACAAACAACCTAAAATATAAAAAAACAAATTTGAGAATGGCTTATATTACCTGAATTATAATGACCACAAACATTGGAAAAACAGTAAAACTTCATGTAGCCTTCTGTGCTGAGTATTGAAGGCTATGAAAATAGAGATTAATTTTCTGACTCTGAAGCAAATACACCTAGCATGATGCACAAAAGCAATGTATCAATATGGAACTGGAGAGAGAGGAGAAAGCAGATCCATTTACAATATGATATAAATCTTATTATATTCTGAATATTTAGTGGGCCTCTCCTAAGATTTCAGTTTCTCTTTGGGAGCAAAACACATTCTTAAAAGTGCATTCATCTACTCTACTAGAGTATCGTTTACTAACAAATGATTGCAGCTGTACCCAAGTGGCCTGAAAGAGTTTTAATGTTGCTTCCAGATGTGCTTAATTTATTTCCAGTGTATGATGTTTACCATGGGAGCCTTGGGTGATTTTCTCACTTATCAGTGCCAATTTCTTGGAGATACGTAAATTTTTAGCCCTTTTCTGGATGGGGAAATGAAATAGGAAGATATTATGGCTTCATTAATATTGAATGAGAAGCCTTTAACAATCCTGGCTATGATATTAAATCGAGTGTATACTTCATGAGAATATGCACCTGGCCTTATGTTTCTGCAAAGATATCCTATGACACTCCTTGTCAGTATTCTATTTTATGAAAAAATGATATCTGTCTGGAACTTAAAAAGATTTAGACTTTGAAAATTATACTCTAAATTTAGCTTTTGAAATCTTCAGTGTTGCTTTGTTATAAAATATTGGATGAAACAAATCTAATTTTCTACTACTCAAAGGATCCTGAATTATAGCTATTAACATTCTTTGGCTATTGAATATGAATAATAATACAATATATTTATTACAGAACAATCATATAAATTTTATTTTGGAGCAGATCAAAATGAAGATAAGATTAAGTGTAAAATCCATAATTTATCTATAGCAATTGTGAAATGGTTATTATGAAGGCTACTTCAGTAATGCAATTGGATTTTAAAAGGTTTTTTTCACAAATATAAATCAAGTTGCTGAAGATATTAAAATATATTCAATTGTGCTCAAATACTTGCTAAAATAGATAGTCTAAACCAACATGTATCAGAAGCATGGAAATAATCTTGTGATGGTCCCCTAGTGTCTGTACTGGAACTTAAACAGTGGTTTTGTGTCCTATATTTTTAGTACTTTTTCTAAATAGCACTCTGGTCATTAAAATAATGAGAGCAATTTCCTAAATGCCAAATAATTATTTTAAAAACATATTTAAAAGTTAATACTGTATTTCTATTATCAAAGTTAGAGAAGAAATCTTTTCCTGTCTTGAAAAAAGTCAAAACAGTACTTATTTCTTTCAAAATGGTCTAGAAATCCGTAAGTTCATACACAATTTGTCACACATGTTTGCTAAATATAAACACTGTATCAAGGTTTCTTGCATCCTGTATCTGATTAAAACAAGTAAGCTGATGGGCCCTCCCTGCTGGCGCAATAGGTTAAGGGCACAGCACTACAAGTTAGCAGCAGCCACTTCAGTGCGAGTTCGATCTCTGGCCCCAGAGGTGACCCACATAGCACAGCAGATCTCTCTCCTGTCTCGCCTTCAACACCTCTGGTCTGTACCTCAGTTCTCTATGCATAAATAAAGTAAATCTTAAAAAAAAAGTGAGCTGATGTTCAAAGGCCTCCTTTATTTGGAAGTAAATTCTCACAGAATTTACATTGAAAAATATGATAGAATGTAAAATGATCAGAGTCATGAATGTTGTCAGTTTCATTCAATAATGTGATTCAATCACCTCCTAGAATAAGACTGGTGATATGGTAGATGGTCAATAAATATGTTGGCTAATATATATACATTTTTTATAAATAAATGAAATACATAATGTCTCATTTAGTTTTTGATTGTTTATATATTTTCCTTTAAAAAATATTTACTTACACATACAGAACTGGCGTACAGGCCAGAGGAGCAGGGATAGTGAGAAACTTCACCAGAGACAGAGTGGGGAGTAAAATAGGCAGATCGACGAAGTACACTGCTGAGGGGAGCAGTGGGTGGGTCAGGAGAGGTCTGCCATGCCATGGATTACCTCTGGGGCAAGGCAAGAATCAAACTCATGTGGAAGTGGCTTTAGCTTCTAAGTGCTCTGCTTTAACCCGCTGCACCACCAGGGAGGGCCCTGCCTTTGTTTCTTAAAGCGTCCATGCAGTGTAGTCCCCATCCCTGGAACCTGAGTGCTCAAAGAGGCCCCTGCTCATTGG
>NW_004567108.1:59375510-59434672 GCF_000260355.1 Condylura cristata | reverse complement strand
AAATAGGCAGATCGACGAAGTACACTGCTGAGGGGAGCAGTGGGTGGGTCAGGAGAGGTCTGCCATGCCATGGATTACCTCTGGGGCAGGGATCAAACTCACAATGAAGTGGCTGTGGCCAGCTTGCAGTGCTGTGCCCTAACCTGTTATGTCACCAGGGAGGGCCCTGATTTTTATTTCTTTTAAACAAATAGTGTTGAGTAGTTTTTCATAGCTGTAGGTCATCTGAATATTTTCCATGTGCCTATTATTTATTTATCCAAAAATATATGAAAACTAGTATTGAAAGATTTTATGTACTACTACATACTTAGGAGTACTGTCTACATCTGACACGATATGGAATCAACGCTTAGTACCTTTCAAGAGACAAATGGATAAAGTTATTGTGGGAAATATATTCAATGGAGTACCACACAATTATGAAAAAAGATGAAATAGTGACTTTTGGTGAAAAAAATGAATGCACTGCAAGGTGACTATGTTAAGTTAAATAAATCACAAAGTGAAAGATGGATATTTAATGGTTTCACTTATCAGTAGAATATAAATACCAAAAGTAGACACAAGAAAGATACAGTAGGAGTAAATCTTGAACTCAGTGGGAAGTTTAATGGCTACTAGAGGGGATGAGAGGGAGTGGGAGGGGCTGGGAGAGGGAAGCAGAGAGGGCATAGGTGAGGGCAGTTTGATGGAAGTGGAGAAGAACTTGTAAATATATGTAAAGCAAACCCACAAACCAGAATTAAAATAAAAAAAAAACAGATTTGTGGAAAAAGTAAGTAATAAAAGGTAAGAGAACATATCTTCCAACCTGTTTCACAGAACTTGAAATGAATATCAAACTAAGGTATACCCCAAACTTTTATAAGGTTATAATGAAATGTTGCTTCAATAAAAAATAACTAAATACATGGAATTGATTATATGATTTTCACTTTTTAAATATATCGTTTGGTATGTATATTTTGTCTATGTTGATTAATTGTAGTAATTTTAGTTGGTGTATATATCTATCGATAGATATATACATATCTATCGATAGATATATACATATATATAGATATATACATATATAGATATAGATATATGTATATATCTTTATATATAGATATATACATATATCTATATCTATATCTATCTACCTATCTATCTATCTATATAAGCATATATATATATAGACGACTTCACACATAGTTCTCACAGAATTAACCAGATATGTTGGCATCTGCTATATAGGATAGAAAGTTGCTACAACAAAGTGCTTAAAGGATTAATATAGGCTTCCCAAAGTGTGCCCTTTGTGGATTATTTGGGTTGCAGACAATCAAGACTGAGCAGTATCAAGAAAAGTTCACCTCTCCCTTAATTACCTATAGAATTTAGATAGGGCAACTGGCCCAGAAAAAGATCTATGAAGAGATAACATTTTATGTGAATGTCCTATGTATATGGCAGGACAAAGATCTAATCATTAAGCATCTGCTCTCCTATTGTTTAGTGAATTACCTTCCTCCCCTTTAAAACCATGGTCCCCTGAATTCCTCAGCTCAGGATAGTATACAAGCTTTAATTTACCAGACTTGACCTTGAGTCTCATATCCTTGAGCTCCTGTGCTCACATAATTACATTTGTTTTTCTCCTGTTAATCTGCTTTATTTCAATTTATTTATGAGACCAGCAAAAAGAATCTAGAAGGTAGAAGAGTTTTCCCTTCACTATAATTTCTATGTAAAATCACAGATATGATGAGAAAAAGTTGTTGTGCATGAACATTATAGGAACCAAATTATTTCTTTATGGCAAAATGTCTCACAAAGATATTCAGCCTTTCAAAAAGTGGAAAAATGGATTGCTTATCTGATAACTTTTTCTAGCTCTCTCAATAGTACTTCAGATGCTCTTGGAATGCTTACTCTAGAATTAAGTGTCCCTTGGGAAGTCGCCTTTAGGATTCATGGCTTTCTCAGGTTAAGTTTGTGGAAGTAAAATGCTGCTGTAATGCATTTGTCTTGTGTGGATCAGCTATTCCATGTTGAGATATCTGATTAGTTGAAACAATGACTTCAAGCGACTAATGAAATAAAATTTCCAAGTTTTAGATCATTAAAGTTCCATGGGATTAGAAATAGTCTTACATTAATTGGATAAATTAGTTAAGAGAGGTCAGCTATTTACTGTTGTGGAAAGATTAGAAGGCTGAAACAGAGTTTATAGAAACAGAGGATAAAGGGGTTCTGAAAAGATCTGACCTAGACAAGGGGAAGCAAAATGCACAGTTCGCCTCGTTTATCTAGTTCTATTTTAAGCCCTCCTCCCTCTTCTGGGGAAGAGAAAATCAAGTTTTCCACTTTTTTCATAAAGCAGTAAAGTAGGTATTTTCTGTTTTTAGTGTTAAGTATTTGACTCATTCTTTACTGATTCAGGAAAATAATGATTTTTTTTTTAAACTGCTATATGAGGATAGAATGTAGAACTACCGTATGAGGGTAGAAGAGACAGTGAGGAGAGAAAAAGTGAGAGATGTCCATGTTAGCAATTTTTTACAACGCATGAAGATTATTATGTAAAAAAAAAAAAATATATATATATATATATATATATCAGAACACAGGAAATGGCTAAGTACCAGTAAACTGAAATTGGTCCTGAGTTTCTAGAGTCACAGGATATTAGAACTGACTTTAGTTAATTCTGTCCTTGTTTAAAAGAATTCACACAAAACATTTAGAGAGCTAACTGGTTTTATTCATGAACAGGCAGCATCTGATCTACCAAGTAGAAAGACTCTACAAGGAGTTATTAAAGATTATTTTTATAATCAGAAGAGGCTGGGACAAGGTTATTGGCAAACGATTATTTCAGGCAAAGCCACTTTCCTTGAATGGAAGGCTGGGGAATTTTACCACGCAGTCACCTCATTCAGGCTGACCAAGAAACTCCAGAATTTTTGGTTTAAATTTCCACTTTTGCAAAGGCTGAAATTGCTTTTAGTTTAGGTACTAAGTCTTACAGAGGTTTGGCATGAACAAATCTATTTTGGGCTGTTATTTCTTTCTTTCTTTTTTTTTTTGAACACCTTGATTTTACGATTTACTTTTAATACCTTAATTAACTGTATTTTCCAAGTACATTTATGCAATTATTTGTTTTATTCTGTTTTTTTAACTCAAATACAAGTGTGAATGCCTTAACTCATGGAATTTTGAGAGGCAAAATTTTTATGATATCTGTGAATTGTGTAGAGGAACTATAGCTCCTAATGAAGTTTTTTAAAAAATAGTGTTTTCTTTAACAGAGGTAACTTTGGTTTGCAACACTACATGATTCAGAGGTACAGATTCGCATCTCTCCAGATCTATGTACTACACCACACCCACTAACAAATCATCCACATCCTTCAACATAGAGCATTGCACCCCTTCTCACTTAATTTTCTTTAGTTATGCATGTAAGAACTGGGGTGTAGGCCAGAGGAATGGGGGAGGTGGGTGGGTGAGAGGATTCACTATAGACAGAGCAGAGCAAAACAGACAGATCTACTGAAATACAGTGTTTCAGGGAGCAGTGGACAAGACAGGGGTCACGTGGGTCAGCTCCCTGGCCTGGGACCAAACTTGTGCTGCAGTGGCTGGTGAGAGCTTGAGAGCACTGAGACTTAACTCCCACTTGCACCACCAAGGAGACACCTTAATTTTGGTTTGTTGAGTTGTATGAGTTCCTTGTGTATTTTATCTATTAATCCCATGACAGATGTATGATGTATCTTCAATTTCTATCTTTTTATCATGATTTTTATTTCTTAGATTATTCATTTATTTTTCTGAGTTTTGTTGTATTATTTGATTAGATTTTCTAAGATTTCTTTTGTCATTTTGTGTGTGTGTGTGTGCATAATTTGTTACTCTGATTAGTACAACATTGGTTTACAACACTGTATGTGATTCAGAGGCATAGAGTCACAACTTCTCAGATATATATCACCAAACCAAATCTACCACCAAAGCACACACCACCCTCCACCATAGTCCCTTATACCTCCTACCTTGTTTTCCCCTCACTTTCATGAAGCCTCAATTCTACAGGCAGATTTCTAGAGTTTGTAACTTGTTATGTTTAGTCTGATCCCCCCCCTATAATCCACATAAGCGAAAACATCCACAATTTCACTTTCTCCTTCTCACGTATTTCACTTAACACAATGCCCCCTACCACACCCCCCTGTTTGAGGAATGAAAACAAATCTTTTATTTTTAGCTGAATATATTGGGTATAAATTCTACATTTTTGTAATCCATTCACTTGTCTTTGGACATTTAGTTTCTGTGATTTGGCCATTTTAAACAGTGCTATAATTGATATAGAAGTGCACATATTCCTTCAAATTAGTGTTTTTGCGTTCCTTGGGTTGATATTTAGGAGTGGAATTGTTGACTCATATGCTAGATCTATTTTTAATGTTTTGTGATAGTGCTATACAACTTTTCATAGAACTCAGACCTGTTTATATTGATGTTCTTTATTATGGCAATTTGAACTCTGCATCTGATAGGGAGTTAACTTTGTAGTTGTGTTCTGGAGAGTTGCTTTCTGCTTGTGTTTCCCTTAAGTTTTCAAGGTACCATATGTTGTAATTTTTTCTGCCCTTTTTTTTTTTCTGTTTTAGATTTCCCTATTTTTAAAAGTACCTGTAGCAGTTAATTTAGAAATTTGGGTTTTATTTGATTTTAGCTTTTATTTTTTTGGCCTTTCTGGCTTCTTTTGGTCTGGGATTTGATCTTGTAGTTGCAAAATCAGAGGGTGGGATAGTGGCCTTTAAGGACCTATCACTACTGTGAATGTGCTTGGGGCAACATGGTCAAGACTGTGCCACCACCAATGTATCTCTGCTTTTTGGGTTCCAGACTTAAGACTGTAGTTTGTGTGCTGTAAATATAGTTTATGAGATGAGCACCAATTTTGAGGGATAGAATAGGGGGACTGCTTTCTAATTCTGCTTTTTTCACTGGGGTTCCCACCTGTCAGCACATCTCAGCCCCTCTACACGTTTCTACCTTGTCAAGGGTCTGACCTCAGCAACAGCACTCTCTCCAAGGCAACTTGGAGAGAGGCAACTTGGAGAGAGGCAACTTGATAGAAGAGGCAACTTTCGCATATATCCTCCCCAGTCCTGCTGCAGCCTTCTGTCATTTCTTTCTGCCTACCTCCTATTCACTAAATCATCTTTCACTTTTCTCTCTCTTGTGCTCTTTCACAGTCTCTGTTGACATCATGTCCAAGGGTTGTACCAGTTGCACTTGAAGCCAAGGAACTCTGAGGATAGTATCCTTCTAGTTAGCTGTTTGCTGATTCTCTTGGGAGGAAGGTAAGGAATCTCCACTTGTGTTATCTTAGTCCATCTCAGTCCACCTTGCCTATGAGACTTAGGGACTTCCCTAGGAAACCAAGGACTTCTAGGATACTAGGAAACTAATATACTGGAAGACACTCTAGCAATGTGTTACAGGTCAAACAACTTGACAAAAGTTTGCTAGAGTAAGGTATGTTGTCTGTGGCCATTGTCCTCTTCATTTACAATTTCTTTTATGTCACTTGGAATGATGAGGACATATTCACAATCAGGCCCAGGAATTGCTAATTCATGGACACATTAATCTTGTTTAGTGCTATATGTTTACAAGATTTAAAGCTCCTGTTAGCCCAGGTATAATTGGAATAATCCAAATGTCTATTGGACTGATTACTATAGGTGTGTAAGTCCAAAGGTCTTACAATGATATAAATGAGTCTTACTGTGATCTGCATTAAAAATATGCAGAAATGGGATCCAAAATATGTAAATTCAGAATCTTTTGGCAAAACTACTTCCATTTATCTAAAATAGGGTCCAAATAGAGAAATATGGGCCCAACGTATATAAATTCAGAAACTTTGTCAAAAATATTTCTAGTTATCTAAAATCATAAGTGGGGGATTTATAGTTAACTCAGCCAATATGGAAGTTCTTAACTATCATAAACATTAATATGCCACATCCATTTTACAAAATTAAAAAATTTAAATAAGCACATATTACTTATATTGGAAAATTTTCAAAATGGAATTGAACAGAATTTTATTTTTTAGATCACATGTTTTTAGCAGTTCTACAGTTTCTCTATTTGAACCTTATTTTAGATAAATGGAAGTAGTTTTGCCAAAAGATTCTGAATTTACGTATTTTGGATCCCATTATGTCTATGTTGACATTTTATATTTTATACATTCATTGTTACTAATATAAACAAATCTAATTAGCAATGTTCAAAGTTTATTTTGTTATTCTTTTTATAGCAAAAGAAATTATAAAATTATTGTCATGTTACAGAATATGTAGTCAAGCTAGGTTTCAAGTAAAACACTAAGTGTGGGTCAAAAAGTTTATTAAATACATTTTTTATGTATTATGTTTCTGGATTTTATAATGTTTACAATGAATTTTTATATTAAAAATACTTACCTGTGATTTCATATCTTTCTAAAATATTCATTTTGATACTTAAGTTTTAATTTCAAATGTCATAGACTCTTGCCTAAAGAGACTACCCAAATTATTTATATGCCACAAAACCTGAATGATTCCTTGTAATTGAATCTATAAAACTATAAATAGAGTCAGGAAGTGGGGGGGGAGGAAGGTGGGGGTGTGAATAAAGACAGGGTTATGGGAAAGGAAGCCACATCTTTATCAGTTCAGGATATTCAGCTATTCTTGGTTGCTCATTCTCAGCAAATATAAAAATGGAAGTTCATGCACAATTTTTAGATGAGAGTTGTTACTTCACATGCCTCTAATAAATGGAAGACAGGTTAGCACATGGAGTCCAAGTGTAAATTTTTCTTTAAAATCTGTCTGAAATATGCCTTCTTTTGCTTTAAAACAATTTTATTTTTGGAATCACTTTATTAATTTTCCATATTCTTTATTGGAGTAGGCTTATGTTTTTTTCTCACATATTATCTTTGATATAATCCTGATTCTTTTGAGCCTCAACATACCATGATACCAATGATCCCCTGCCATGCTGCTTCATCCAGGGAGGATACCATCCATTCATTCCATTGCCCGACTCCATGGTAATCCTGACTTTGTGGTGGTAATTCCTGAAACTTGTTAAAGCCAGTACTTTGCTCTATAGGAATTGCCCTTTAGAGTTTGGGAACTTTTAAAGGTCTGTTATAAAGCAAGTGCAAATGTTTCATCTGCTTTTGGTTTTTGGTTTTGTGAGTAAGCACATTACTTTAAAATACCTCATTTGGCATATGGAATCAGTAGTTCTCAAGCATTTCAATTAAATTATTGATTTTTCCATTGTCTTCTGTGAACGCATGATACCTGGCTCTTCTCAAGCATCATTCTTCTTTCCTCTTCTATATTATATAATCACATTTAGCTGAGGTGTTCTTGAAAGTTTAGGAACATTAGGATATGTATTTTGAGAAGAAAGGTGAACTTATTAGCTTCATTTAATAAATATTTAATAATGTTACTGAAGTCTGATGCGATCTTTAACAGCTATCTCTTGTTTTTTCTGCCACAACTAAGCACTTGGATTGAATGGCAATGCATATTAATAAGCAGTCAGCTTAATAAAAACCCAGGTTAATGATGATAATTATTCCTACATGGTGTATGCTGACAGTGTGTGCAAAGATGCTCACTCTTCAAAAAAGCCCCTAGGCAGTACAGATAATTCTGACATTGTGTACAATATCTGAAAAGAAGGTTAACAATGCTATGTGATACTTGGCTTATTTTTTCTAAGTGAACATTTTAATTACCTTGAGATAGTGTCCGTGGCTAGAATTCAGTGAGTTAGCACAGATAATTTTCAAGAGATCTCCAAGAGAAACAATTTTAACCATTAAAAATACAGGCTTACAAACAACGACACTATCTAAAAATAAATAAGCATAGTCAAATTTGTTTCAAGTCAAATTTCATAGTGAATTCCTATGTTAATTCTCATAGTGGGTTCCTATTTTAATTCTCATAGTAGATTCCTATTTTAAAGTGAGTATGTATATGTTTTGATTAATCATCACAAAAGTATGAAATTGTGAAGTTCTGCTTCTTTTATCCTTTCCAAGTCCATCCAATTATCCACAAGACCAAACAGCCTAATGATTAAAGAACTTTTGTTCTGTTTTCCATTCTTTTATTCTAGGTTGCTCTCCAAACCTTCATTTATACTTGAAGAATTAATGACAAATGACTGATTAACAGTTCAGAGCTACATTACACAGTTTTTTCTTCCCATGGTTAATTGCCTTTTCAGAAGTATTAAAACCTTAAACCAGGTATCTCAAATCAAACACCAGCTAGGACCTGTCAGGTAGCATTAATGAGTGAAACTAGCCAAGTGAGGATTGTAATAAAACTGAAGTGCAGTTTCTAGAAGGTGGGAACTGATTGCATGTTTCCAAATGATTGTTTCCATGGAACATTTTGGTTCAATTTTCTAAAAATTTATGTATTCAAAATAAGCTTGAAGTCAGGATTTCTGTGAATTCTTTCAATGTTGAAATAATATTTACATATTCAAGTACTGCATAGACCAAATACAAACTATTCAAGGAAGAACATATTCTTAAGGTTAAAAATTTATAATTTTTGATTTATACTGAAGAACACAAGTTATAACAACTATAACCTGACACTTCTGTTCCAAGGCTCAAGTTATTGGAGGACCAACACCCCTCTAAATGAAGCCCTTCCTCAACCTGTTCCATTTGCTCTGGGTTTCCTTATTTCCTTCTCCACCCTGGAGACCTAGGTTTGATGACTTAGGTTACATGTTGCCATCTTCACAAAGTTTCCTAAGGCCCTTTTCTCTTCCAAACTATTTCTGCACCATTTCCATTCCTTGTGGAATGAATCTGTTCTTGCATTATGTTGTAAGACCATTGGTATGTAGTAGAATTAGAATGCAACATACTACTATAACTAACATTTAGCATGATATATACTATATATCTGTAGGTGTATTGGTCTCCCAAGTTACAATGTAAAGTCCATGAGGGGAGAGTTCTTTTTATATATCTTCATCAACATCACATGTATCTGCCTTATAATAAACAAATGTTTGTAGATGAATGAGTGGGGCAGTAAGTGACTATTGGAAACCTACTGAAAAACATTAAGTGTTCTCGTAAACATCTCTGCTTCCCAGCATGGGGTATAAATGTGGAAGACATTCAGTTCATATTTAGTAAATGAGAAGTGAATGTCAATCAATGGGGGCGGGTTATTCTTTGAGGATTTAAAGGGTAGCCCAAAAGAACTTCCCAGTGCTTATAACCCTTAAATAATTTCCTAGCAGAAAAATATGTTTCTAACTTCTATCAGGCTCTAAAATTCATTTAAAAGTCAAGATAAATGATCATATGTGCACACACACACACATTAAATTTATGTGAGGATTTTATTTGTAGATGAATATGTATTCATTGCTTCTCATGATGACCTATTAACCTTTTAATGCTTCTGCTAATTGAGGCAACTATGTAAAAACTTCATTATCACAACTGAGGAGATAACTATCGAGCCAAAGCCTTGTGTAAGTCCTAGTTCTAAGGTAAATTTTTTCAAAAACAAGTCAGGATGAATTCGAATAAATATGCCTTTTAGTAGGATTCCATGTAACTGGCATTTTTTATAGATATGCACAGTTTTTTAAAATATATTTCTTTATATCAAACAGGTCTAACTTTTTCATCATACTAGTGCTTGAGTTTTGATCTTGTCTTTTGCTTGAGTCTTGAAATTTGTCTTAGTTGAACATGATTTTAAATAGGAAATCAAGCATTAAAGAAGAAGGAAAAAACTCTAACTTACTTATTGACCAGAGAATCTATCTATCCAGCAATCTGATATGATTTATCAATATATATGCTATCACATATATGATATGATTTATATATGAATAATAATTTATATATAAATAATATATGTATTCATATATATGATATGTATGATGTGATTTATATATGAATACTACTATATAAAATTATTATATGTAAATAATACATCCACATATATTCATATATGGATAATAATTTACATGTATGAATTATTATATAAATAATAGTAATAATAATAATAATTTATGTGTATAAATTAATGGTTGATAATCTAGTGTTAAAGAAGGAAAAACTAACCTACTTTATATATAAGTAGATAATATGCATATGATTTATCATATATAAGATATGATTTATATATATGCATAATATAAATAAATGAATGAATGGGGCAGTAAATGAATGTTGGAAACCTACTTTATATATACTTAAATATATATATAAAGGTGAAAGAAATGGCACTTCCTCTATATGATAGGCATCTGCCATGGTCACAGTTAGCTCTTTGTTTTTTCAGGGATACCATCAGTAGGAAACAAGTTAATTGTTCTATAGCTGAGTGTAACTACCTGAATAATTTTGACAATAAAATATAATAATGCAGGCTAGCTGCTTAGTCACTTGTACAGTTTGAAAACAATTAGCTGATCAATTGTACAAGAGACAACACAGAATTAAAGGTTTGATGATAGCTGTGATTCTGCAGTTGTTTTTTTACAATGATAATGTATGTTTATTCCTTAGTCTGTATGAGCATGCTGGATGTGTGACATATCATGGTACTATTTGGGACCTTGTGTCATTTTACATAGGACACTTCAAGAATGAGCAGTTATGAATGTACACATTTTTCCCATGAAGGAAACTCATGAAATGCAGCCAAATTCAAATGAGCAGATCTTTAAAATATATTTGAATCTCTTCTCAGGGCCAATGTCGACCTCCCACTGGCCTATCCATTTCCTTTGGTAAGGTCTCGTATGTTAAACAGTGGAAAATAAAACAACACATGTTATTCTGTGGAAAAGATAAAAGTCCAATCTATGTAAAGTGAGACAGAAGAAGTGGAAACAGAGCATGTGGATTTTGCATGCTGAGCCTCATAAAATGCATGCACGAATTTCCTCTCCTAGTGAGTGTGGTCCAACATTAAATGAAGCATGGGGCATGATTATGAGAGATAAGATCAGTAGTTGGAGAATATACAGCACGCTGTTTTACCCACATTGAATATAATTTCACTCCTCTGATCTATTAGGCCCTCTTGGTGCACATCTTTGTAGATTTTTGCTAGTTCTCAGGAATACATTAAAAAACCCTACAGGCTATAACTAAAATTACTGAATATTTTTTAATGTCTCACATGTTGACAGTCCTGATTTTCGTTATATAAGAAATAACTGTCGATAGTGCCATTTAAATCCCTACTCTTAAGACTTGTGAATGCTAATAGCGGGGCTGTCGAACTTCAGCTTTTCCTGTAATCGTTATTCCTGGTTTCCTGTGGTGGATATGTATCGAACATAAGAAATTAGTTGCAGAGAGAATTAGAGGGTGTAAGTCTGAGTCATGTAAATGCCAAAAGCTTTTTGTGACATTTTTCAGACTTTAAAAATGGAAATATGTTATTTGCACAGTAGCTCCTGATGGAATATGACATACTGCAGCGATGTGGTGAGTTTAAGATTGGGCTGCAGGCCATTAGGAACCCTCTGTGTGAGAGCCTGGGGCCTGAGCAGAGAAATGGGAGTGAGCTACATGAAAGAAGCCTGGCATTTGCTGACGGAGCCAAATAATCCTCGTTAGATCAAGAACTGCTAATGAGAATTAAGAACTTGCTTGAACCTGTTATCATAAGTAAAGCTTAGGAATATAATTTTCAAGCTTGATGTAACTTTTGTCTTTATTCCAGATGGTCTTACATCATCATCATTATATCAGCACGTGAAAAAAAAATCACAAGGCTAAGTATATACCTTAACTCTTATATTTCAATTAAGGCTGAGTCTTTTAATTCAGTTGATACAAGAAATCTTTCTTAATAGATTCTGAACCTCTGTTGTGTGCTGCGAGGCACAGAAGACTGGTGCGCAGCAGAATTTTTCCAGAGGAAAGCTGCGTACTCCTATTTGTCACGCCATCCTTCACTTCGCATTCCAACTGCTTTTGGCTGTGGAGAAAGTCTTCTAGGGAGGCAGAAACTGTCTCTGGTTTTATCTCGAGTTAGTAGAGTAGATCTCAGAAGTCTAGCTCCACATCAGGGAGCAGCTTTGCAAGCAAAATAAAATAAAATAAAATAAAATAAAATAAAATAAAATACTTTTTTTGGGGGGTGGGGCAGGATAAATGATATCAAGCACTCTTCAGTTAATTTTAATACTTCATTTATGATCATGAGAAACAAGCTTGTTCCAACTTTTCTATTATATATTCTAGAAAATTCATTGTTCAGTTTAGAAAATTATGGATCTTGCAAAATAGATGCATGATATTGAAAGATTTGGAGAAAGCACCCAAGAGATTTATTGAAGAGAAAAGTGTGGTTTAGAAACAGATGCTTAGTGAAAAAAAAAATGAAGCAAATTAGGGGCCAGGTGTCTAGACTTTTTTCCTTAAGAAAAACTTCTGGGAAACCTCTGTGCACCCCATAAATGTTATTCTGCTTTTCCACTGAGCATTCTCAGAGATTCTTCATAAGGACATTAAACTTGTCCTCCTGAAACAACAGAAGCTTTGCTGCCAGCTTGGCCAGTTTCTTTTTTATCTTGCTGTACAGCTCATCAGCCAAGACATACTGGTTCTATTGCAAATGTCATTTCTCCTTGCTCTCTCTCTCCACTCTTTCTTTTTGCTCTCTTCTGTTATTTATCTTAACCAGATTAGAAATTTGAGATTTAACTGTTCTAATATTCTCCTTATCACCCCATTTCTCCGTGCTCACTGTCTACATAGATACTTTTGATTAGTTTCCTTTTCTCGATTGGGTAGAAACACAATTGCATTTAATGGACATCACAAAAACAGCTGCTAAAATTTATGATTGTAAAATATGAATTAATTTTTATTGCTTCTTTACTAAAACTTAGGCATGTTACACGTGTGTGTATCTGATGAAAAGTAGGCCATTGCCTCCTAAGAGCCATGAATACCTGCAATCATGACCTTTCCTGTCTCTGTTCAGTTGAGGATCTATCTCTATTTCTGTTGTCCATAGAAAGAATTCTACAGCAACAGTAAAAGATACTGAAAATTTAGTCTTTCCTTACCTCTTAGATTTACTCATAATTCTCCCTGTGTTCTACTACCCACAGGTGAACCTGACTGTTTTGGATTCATGTATTGTCATTCATTTTCATAACGCCATAATTTATTTTTGTACATTTAGTTCCCTCTGCTTGAAATGCATTTTTGTACCTGACACATATTTAAACATTCTTCAAGACCATTTCTAAATGCCATCTCAATTCTTTCCTGCCTCTCAGGCTGTGTTTCCATCATGCAGAACTTAATCTTGTGATATGTTATTTATTGTTTTCTATCTCCTACTTGCCTGTGATCTTACAAGTCTTTTCAGGATGGATACTTTGTTTTATTCATCTTTGGACTTCTAGTTTTTGCACGATATTAACAAAACAAAACACATGGTTAAAATGAACAAATGCATGAATTGAAGATCTAGCTTCAAAACTTTATCTTTTCATTGTTTGGAAAAGTAGCAGAAATCTGATATGCTGGATATACTTTTGCCTACACAGAAGATGATTCAGGAAGCTGTAGATTCCTAGGCTGAGTGTCTCCATTTTTCTTTGAACAGAATCTCTCCTCACTTTCAGGTTTACTCATCAATGCCATTTGAAGAAGCATTGTTCTTCTAACAATGTGCCACTTTACTGAATTGTAATAGAGAATTTCACTACAGGTTTAATTATTGTTCACCTTGGTGTCAAGATGCTTTACCCTTTATTAACTAATCATTTACTGGCCCAGTGGGGTTTCTGTAGCCTCCAGGCTTCTCAAGACATGTCAAATCAGATTATCTGCACTTATTTTACATAGATTAAAATTTAAGTTTCTTAAACTCAGAGAAGAAAAAATCTCCTATTGCTTAATATTTGCAAACTATACCAAAGCATATATTTACATAACCTGAGCTAAGTTAGTCATTTGAAATTTGCTAATTAGCTTTGGAAGAGAACTTAGCTTAACCAGAGTAGTAAATAGATAAATAGTAAATAGTAGTAAATAGATTTGATGAATTTTTGACTTTGCCTTACAATACAGAGTTTGGTAGAGTTGTTAAAATGGTTTCTAAATACTAGTTGTGGGATAGAGATCACTAATCAGATTTTGTATGCACTTTCATGATGTCATAGTTCAGAATTTATTTTTACTTCAGCAGTTCTCAGAAAGGAAGATTTTATGAATTGGTTTGGCCTTGAAATAACAGTTATTTGTAAACTCTTTTTGTTGATTCCAAATCGATATGCTGAGAATTACTTTTATAAAGCCTAGCTTTCTAGAAAGCTTTCATGTTGAAATCTTCTGAAACTTAAAGGTGAGGAATTTTGAAATATCACGAAGTGCCACATGGCATAAAATATGTCAAAAGTATCTTTTGATTTTTAACCAGTCTGAAAACGAGAGTTCATCCTTTTATAATCTTTTGGAGTATACTGGAACTCTACTCACTTTATATTTTATGAAGCTGTCATTATGTGTCCTAGACAAAAAAATTCCACAATCAATATTTTTTTTGTCATGGATTGTAAGTTTTAGATGTATGTCTCAAAATGGGTAATAAAGTATTAGATCTTTTCTGTTACGTCTGTATGATTAATAATATTTTACATAAATTAGATAGAAAAAAGCCCTAAAAGTTATACAATTTACTCACATAAATGGAATGGGTTGGTATAAATTTATAAGTAAAATTTGTGATTCTGCTCTGTTCTCTGATCCCATTGCAATTAACAATAGTTAATAATGTAATCCATAAGTAGTGGATAAATAGAAAATATTTTCCTTATCACTGTAGTATTGTGCAGTTATTTCATCTTTTTGATAGCTTATATGTTAATATTTTTACTTTTAAAAACTGTGACAGTAATTTTTGATAGAATTTATTTTATGATAATTTGATAAAGGAGCTCTACCTAATGAGAAAATATATCTAACTTATAAATTTATTTTACTTGTATTGGAGTGTTGAGTGACTTCAAATTTTCTTGAATCAACTTAGATATAAGAATAATAAATTTAGGGCCTTACCCAGTGGTTCAGCGGGTTAAAGCACAGCGCTAAGAAGCTAAAGCTGCTTCAGCATGATTTCAATCCCTGCCCCGGAGGTGACCCACATGGTGTGGCAGACTTTTCCTGACTTACCGGCCCGCTGCTCCCCTCAGCAGTGTACTTTGTCCGTCAGTCAGTCAGCCTGTTCTGCTCCCCACTTTGTCTTTGGTGAATCCTCTCACTGCCCCTTTACCTCTAGCCTGCATCCCAGTTCTGTATGCATAAATAAATAAATCTTAAAAAAAAAAAGAAATTTAAAGCCTGTGATTTCTTCTCCATTTATTACTTATTTATCGTGCAATTTGTAGTCTATAACAAATAAATTTTCAATTATTGTATTCAAATGTGAATTACCTTTTAGTTTTCTTGATGTACTTTTTATTGCTTATTATTATGTAGATGTGATTAAAAGTCTGAGTGGAAATCAGATTCCTCTGTCTGGTACTTACACATTGACAAATCTTGAGTTTACTCTTAGCATTATAAAATCAATCTCATCAAAATATAATTTGATAAAATGAAATAAACAGACTAAAAATTTCAAATGAAAGCTCACGAGTATATAACTGGAGAATTGGGCTTGATATCAAGTTAGGGCTGAGTGGAGCCAGGACTTTTAAATCCTTAGGAAATTTATCTTATGTTGTTTCCTTCATTATTTTGAAATATTTCTAGGCTTGAAGTCCATGTATTTATAATTACAGTTAAATGGATGCAGTTTATGTTATAATAATCTTAATTTCCTTCTCGCATGGGAAAACTTCTACTTGATAAAATATTTTACTAGAGAAAAATATAGTCAAATGGGGGTATCAAGGTATTGATCATGTTATAGGGCAGGGAAAAGGGCACCCCGGACCCCCCAAAGCTGACTGCTGTAATAGGCTCTATTTGCTACATCAAGACAAGACACAAAGACCTTTAATGGCAAGGAACTTTAATACAATTAGTGTGAAATACAGAAAAGACAAAGAAGATTATTTTCAAATCCAGCACCTGAAGTTACTGATCCCAATGTGGATGAAAGTTTAGCTAAACAGAGTTGGCCCACAGCAAGGCCTGAAACTGACACATTCTAAAGCACCTTCAAATGGAGAGCCATAGAAAAGGGTCAGAAATAGTCAGACAAGTCTGGGAGAAAAAGAGCAAGATCAAAATCAAGATAAAAGCTGCCATTATTAACTTCCGTACAGGTCTCTCACCTACACCTGTTACAATCAGATCAAAACCAAGAAGCAAGTGTGGTTTCTTCACATGTCTCTCTGCTTCGTGTGCTTCTTCAGGTTTTCTGGCTCTTCATCCTGCTCCTTCCTTCCTTAGTCTCACCTCCAGCTTCTCCTCTCTGCTCAGCAGCACCCTCTCGTGGGTGGGGCAGACTGGAACTGCCTCTTTTCCTTGGACACTACTCTGTTTTAGTTATATAATCTAAGCTACAAATTCCCCCAAATTCTTTGAGGAAATTAGAAGACCTTTGCTTACAAGTAAAGCCTACCAGGTCAGCTACAGAAACTCATACAAAATTCTCATCTAGGTATTTAGAAAAACAGGAAAAAAATATGAACTTAGGAAACAAATGTGTATCTCTGTGGTGCAAGTTTTCTGCCCCCACTTCTTTAGAATAAAATAATTATTCTTACAAGTGCCAATGTTTCTTTTTTCTTTAAAGATTTGTTTATTTATGCAAGTAAGAACTGGGGTAGAGGCCATAGATACAGCAGGGTGAGAGGATTATTCAGAGGCAGAGTGTGGAGCAGAAGAGGCAGATTGACTGAAATACATTGCTGAGGGGAGCAACGGGAGAGACAGGAGAAAGTCTGCTGCCATGTGGGTAGCTGCCGAGCTGGGGATCGAACTCTTGCTCAAGTGGCTGCTCATTATTTCATAGTGCTGCAACTTAACCCCTTGCTCCACCAGGGAAGCCCTGGAAATGTTTCTTATCTGAAGGGGCAAATACAAAGAAAGGTCTATTTAAAAAAGGGATTGATGAAGATTTTGTATCTTTTCAAATAAAAGTAGTGTAACTGTTACATGTGACTAAAATCTTTGAATAAAAATTAAGATATTTATATATACATCTATGATATCAATGTTTGATTTTTTTGTGTGTGTTTTCTCCTTGTGTTTTATTTTTTCACCTTCTTTTGGCAATGTGGGAATGACTTCACACATTATTGACTTTTAAAATGTACTTATATACATTCTAAAATAAGGACTATAATAAAAAGTGACCCAGTATTCTTCAAGTAACTATGATCTGGGGTAATTCTCTGTCAATGACAAACTTGAAAGGTAATAGCTTCATTTGAAACATGTATGTCTTTAGAGTTACAATGTTCCAAGTAATATTTTCATTCCACTGATGTTTATGAATCAGAATTAGCTATTTTATCTGAAGAAAAAAGTAACTGACTAGTGTCAAGAGACTTTTGTCACTGGTATCAAGATATAACAGACAAGCCCAAGATGGAGTTGTCTTAGGCCCTTGTCACTCAAAAATGTCAGCATGAACTTGCTTTACAGATAAAGGTTTAAATAGATAAAATAGAAAATATCTAGCAATAGTTAGTCTTTCAGATGTTTTTGGTAACCTGAAACATTCAAGTTAGTTAAATAGTGGGATAGATACAGAGAAGAAAATCCACAAGAAGATGTTCCCCCATTTGACTAATGAAGGGTGGGCCTTGATAGGGGACGCTAGAAAAGACTTGGAAAGAATACCTGGAGGGAATACAGAAGAGAGACACAAGAACAGGCAAAGGGAGCAGAGAGACATAAGAAGAAGCACGTGCTTGCTTTTTAGCTTCCAACTTGCACCAGGATTTGGAGGACAAACCAGGAGAGACATGGAAGGAGCATGTCGATCACTTGAGAGAGACACATGGGGAGGTTGACAATGACATCATTCCACGTTTTGCTAGGGTTCCCCACTAGAAAGTACTTTGAAGCAGGTTTCCCTGCCTCAGCAGACCTGCTTTGGGTCAACTTGGTGTGACTGGGCATTTACCTATATTTGTTTGGCTGTGGCTGGGTAATTTTGGATGTTTTAATGGGAAATGATTATCTTTTCTTCTCTTTTAATACACACTAATTTTATTAAATCTTTTTCACACTAGGAGTAAGCTTTGGGGGTCTCTTTGGTGGTGCAGGGGTTAAATCTCAGCACTATGACATTATCTGAAGTCAGGGATCTGAGTTCGATCCCTGTCTAGGGAGGTAACTCACATGGCACAGCAGATCCTTTCCAGTCTCCTCTGCTCTCCCCTCAGCATCAGCAGTGTATTTCAATAGATCCATCTGTTCTATTTCCCACTCTGTCTCTGGTAAATTCTCTCCCAACCCCTGCACCCCAGCTTTTGTATGCATAAATATATGTATGTATTTATTTTTTTTTAAAGTAAGCTTTGTCTTTATATAGCAGATGACTGAACTTCTTTAGATTTTTTTTTTTTTTTTTTTTTGCAAATATAGGTGTTCAGGTACACCCCAGTCTGTGTACTAACTGGATAATGTTAAAAAAAAAAAAAAAAAAGGCGATTCCCCCCCCCAAACATAATGATTTTACTCATTTAGTTCTATAATAGATTATATTGGCTGTTCAACCTCTGGAGAAACTAAAAGAAACTAAAAAGAGAAATCTGTTGAATGGATGTGTGTGTGTGTGTGTTTAATGAATACAGAACTGGGATATAGGCCAGAGGCGCAGGGGGGTGAGAGGCTTCACCAGAGACAGAGTAGGGGGCAGAACAGGCAGGGTAACTGAAATACACTGCTAAGGGGAGCAGCAGGTGAGACAAGAGTGGTCCGTTGTGCCTTGTGGGTCTCCTCCCTGGCCTGCAGTCGAACTCATGCTGAAGTGGCCACATCTAGCTTCATGTGCTGCTTTTTTTTTTTTTTTTTTTTTTTTAAGAATTATTTATTTGTGCATACAGAACTGGGGTATGCCAGAGGCCAGAGGCTCAGGGGCGGCGAGAGTCTTCGCCAGAGACAGAGTGGGGAGTGGAACAGGCAGATCCATGAAGTACACTGCAGAGGGGAGCAGCTGGTGGGCCAGGAGAGGTCTGTCACACCATGTGGTCACCTCTGGGGCAGGTGGAGTTCGAACTCATGCGCGGAAATGGCTTTAGCTTCTTAGTGCTGTGCTTTAACCCGCTGCACCACCAGGGAGGTCCCATATGCTGCTTTTTTAACTTATTGTGCCACCAGGGAGGGCCCTGAATATGAAATTTGATGGAACTTAAGGCAATTCTATTTTAAATTTTTAAAAGATTTATTTATTTATTTATGCATACAGAACTGGGGTACAGGCCAGAGGTGAAGGGGCAGTGAGAGGATTCACCAGAGACAGAGTGGGGAACAGAACAGGCAGATCCATGAAGTACACTGCTGAGGGGAGCTGTGGGCGGGTCAGGAGAGATCTGCCATGCCACATGGATCACCTCTGGGGTGGGGATCAAACTCATATTGAAGTAACTTTACCTTCTAGTGCTGTGCTTTAACCCACTGGGCCATCATGGAGGGCCCCTATTTTAAATCTTTTAACACAATTTGTTAACTTTCCAAATCTGTTTTGAGAAATTAAAATTTTACTAATTTTAGTAATACTCACTGAATGTCTAGATCATTCCATTGAAATTATTGAATGCAGGTTTACTTTTAACTTCTCATTGCAAGGGAATTAAGGATTTTTTTCTATATATAAAATGTGCCTTTTGTCACCTCAAAAAATTGAAGCACATAATTTAAAAATGATAAAATGCATTTTTAAAATCTTCCAATATGTAGTAATACTGATAGAACACTAACAGAATGCTAAAAGTTACAATTTAGAAACTAAGAAATTAATGTTTAATGACTCAATATTTTTAATTAATATATTAGATTAAAGCTAATAGATATAGGAAATTTTTTTTTGTTGTTGTTAGAAAAACCTGCCTTCAGTAAGAGAAGGAAATTTGGTCTTAAAGTAGAGCAGACTGACTTCACTAAAGTGGAACTTAAGAAATATCATATTAAAAGTAGGGGAGTAGGTTATATGTAAGATCAAATTAATTATTATCAGGACTTTTAAAATTAAAATTTAATATCACTATCAAAACAAATATCACTATTTAAATATCACTATTTAAAACAAAATTGTTATTTCTTTCAGTTTGTAAGAGAATAAAGGTATTTTTTCACTGTTGTCAGCTTTTATAAAAGACTATAAATTGTATAAGTAGTCCCCTTAGAAAACAAAAATATTTGTGTTATCAAAATAACTACATGAGTTTCCTGTCATTTTTACCATCAGTTCCTTAATTACTGTTGAATTTTGTTTGCATTATTGGAACTTGTATATTTGTTTTTGAAATCATTGTCACTTTGGTAATGGGTAATTAAATATTATTTCATAATAATCTGTGTATTTAAAAATCTTTTGATATTTATGATAAAGCTAACTGGAACTAAAAATTCTAAGTCTTTTGGTTGATTAAAAATAAAAGAATCATGGGAATTCTTAGAAGACTCCTAAGTACCTCTGCATTTTTTTTTTATATTAGTTATTTATACACACAAGACCTGGGATGTAGACCAGGGGTGCAGGAGACGGTGCAGGGATTCAGCAAAGACAGAGTGGGAGCAGAACAGGCAGAACAACTGAAATACACTGCTGAGGGGTGGGCGTAGGTGAGACTGGGAGGTCTGCTATGCCATGTGGGAGTTCACCAGGGATTAAACTCACGTCATGGTGGCTGTGGATAGCTTGATCATGCTGAGAATTATCCCCTGCACCACCACAGAGGTCACTTCCCCCTCTTCTTGTGGAAAGATATATTAATTGAATGAAACCTATTTGGTATACTGAAACTGCATGGAAAGCATTTTCACATAAGAAATGTTTGATCTTCTCAACATTCATGTGAAATTGATATGCATGTTCTAAAATAATAAGTTTTTTTTTTTTTAAAGCTGATATCTTCTGATATAATATTATTACTTGTCAATTCTGGCTATTATACCACAAAGTTGAGCAAACTTTCTTTTCAAGTGCTTTGTAATCAAATCTTTAATTGTGGTCATTTAAAAGTCCTTTGCCATTTATAGAAGTATTAGTCATATTACTTTTATTCAGAGAAATTCATTGGAAAGGATTTGATAAATATTCCAAAATACAGATTTGTCAAGAAGCTGGATGAGGATAAGAAATTGCAGATATGATGTAAAAATATAGACTAATAAAAATTGCTAAGAAGAAATACATTTTTCTATATGGAACTGAATGAACTATGGAGAACTGATACGATTTTTAATGACTTCTATTTGAAAACACTGCTTTTAAATGTTTTGCTTTTTCTATATTTACTATTGCTTTTATTTTATTATATTTTTTTCTACTGTTCACTTATTTGGTTCCCCTACATAAATGAAGCCATGATATGTTTCTTTTTTTCCTTCTGGTTTATTTCACTGAGCTTAATCCCTTCCAGCTCCATCCATGTTGTCCAAAACAGCATGAGCTTATCTTTTTTGATTACTGAATGGTATTCCCTCTACCCACAGGGCACAAAATACATTAATTCAAAGGGATACCTGCACTCCTACACTTTTTCATTTTTTTTTAAGTTGATGATGCCCTACAGCAATGGTAAATTATATCTTTTTTATGTGTGTGACAGACTGAAATGTTTCCTTTTTTTTCCCCCTGATAAACTCAGAATGTGAAAACTTTTAGTGAGTTTTCTTATTACTCATGGTAATGTGTTTGCATAAATTCTATAAAACTCTCGTTTTCTCTTTAATGGAGTATTGGAAATAATAGTGTATTACCAAGTCTTTTATTGGAACACCATATTTGAGATCAGACCACTTTCAAAGTAGATTGAATCTCTTCTTATAGATTTCCAGGAGGCCTGGAAGGATAGGCAAAGAAGGTCATCCTTTGCCAGGCCCTAAAGCCTCATGGTGTCTTTTGTATCTTGATAAGAGAAAAAGTAATAAGGGTACAGGTAATGCAGGCATAAACTATAATGCAAATTTAACATCAACAGCACCCCTGAGACTTGAGAAACTGACCATTTAAGAGCTAATCCCAGATTTCTTATGAAATTTCCAGCAAAGCAAATTAAATAGGTTATATGCTTATTTCTTCTTGCTGTGCTTTTTCAAAAAAGTAAAACAAAACCCCAACAGACCAACATTATTGGACATAGAATTTGCAAATGGATAAATTTTACTGTGATGATTTGGTAAAATTGTGGTCAAGTGGAGAGAAAAGTGCTTTTCAGTAGCATACATTTTTTAGTGGGCATCATAACCTAGTCTTCATTTTTGAACTTCTTAGTTTACTTATATAATGGACTGGATCCTTTGTGTAAATACACCACATCTTCTTGATCCCATCATCTAATTTTGGGCATCTGGGTTTTTTTCCCATAGCTTACCTAGTGTAAATAGTGCTGTAATAAACATGAGGGGGGATGGGACAAATATCCTTTTGAATATTTTGTGTCCTGTGGGTACCATTCAGTAACCAAAAAAGAGAAACTCATGCTCTTCTCAGCAACATGGAAGGAGCTGAAAGGAATTATGTTCAGTGAAATTAGCCAGAAGGAAAAAAGAACTATATCATGGCTTCACTTATATGAGGAATGTAAGGGAAACAAATAAGGGATCAGGACAAAAATATATAACTTAAAAACAAAATTAATGAGGAATGGTTAATCATAGTCATTCTGCAAACAAGGGGGAGGGAGTGTGTTTTCACACAAGAGACTATGGTGACAGTGCACAGGTGAATCGGTGGTGGGAATCATCCGAGGACTACACCTGAAAAGAAAAAGCATATGTTGTACAAAGAAAAAAAGAATTAAATTAAAAAAATGCACTAGATCCTAACTTTTTCTACTACCTTAATATTTTCTGTCATTTCCCAAGCAAACATTTCCAATTTTTGTCCTTTATTTGGTGTGATAAGATCTAAAACCTTCCTTTTTCTGAAAGCATTGCAAACTGGAAATAGAGAACTCATTATCAATTTCAGACAGAGCCCAACAATAGTTATGCATTAACAATCCTTGTGACTTTTGCTATTTTTCTTAAGACTTGATTGCATCCACCTGCAAATGGAGGCGGCACTGTCTGTCTTAGCCTACTGAGGATGCTTCAACTCTGATATGTAGGAATCTTCTTGACTTGCTTGCCCCAGAAATTCATGCTGGGATTATGATTTGCTTCAATCTTTGGTGTTTGATTACCTTTTTCTTCCATAAAAAAAAAAAAAAAAAAGAAGATTTTTAATCATGGCTTACATGGTTGCGGTCAATTTTGATCTACCACCGACAAAACTGCTTCCAGAAATTAAACTCAACTGTTTAAATGCACTGGTCTTATGGTCTTATTCCCAGGACTAATAGGCTGTTATTTGAAATAATTTAAACTCAACTTCTGAATTGAAGAATTTCCTTAGAAGTTCCAAAGTTGGCAATGAAAGGGAATGAAAATTTGCTACCCCAAAATATGTCTTTATGGAAAAAAAATTGATTTCACTGAAGAGACGCTGAAGGTTGGGAGAAAGCTACTTTTGAAAAATACTTTTATGTGAGAACTTGTACAGAACAACTCTATCTCTTTTCAGTGGAGAAGCCTGAACTGAAATCTGCATACCCTTATTTACTGTGCCTTCCTTGGCAAACTCCCCTTTTTCCCCCAACCTTCCTGTCATAGTTAAGCTATTTAAGATGGTTTCTCAAAGACATGTGCACAAACTAGTTTTGCTGAGTCTCTCCCACGTATAGACACACGTGTTATAAACATCTTTTAGCCATTCTATCTCCACTTATCAATCTGCCGGATGCTTTTTCCAATGTAGGATAATACAGAGAATTTGGGAAGATATTCTTTGTGCCCCAAAACATACTGAAATTATTATTATTTTTTTACTGACTCCTAAGAATTCTTTTCTATATTTTGGATACTAGCTTTTTAGAAGGTAGATGCATCACAAAAGTTTTCTCCTATTTTGTATCAGTTTCTTAATGGGGATGGACATTGAAGGACAGAAAGATTTAACATTGAAATGCAGTTTATCAATATTTATTTTATGGTTTCTGTTTTCTTCTTTATATAAACACTTTGCCTAACTGAAGTTCATAAAAGTTCTCTGCTTTCTCTTTTTTAGACTTTTTTGTTTTGTTTTGGTTAGATTTTAAAGGACAGGTTTATTAGGAAAAGGAGAAAGGAACTAAAGAGCTGCATGGTCTCAGGTGGGCAGGAGAGCTGTTCTTGCCAAGAAATATTATAGTTTTGAATTTACAGGCATGATCCATTTTATTTAATTTTTGAGGTATAGATGCAGTATTTTCTAGTAACTTTTTGTTTGTATATTTGTATATATAAATACATTGTTACCTACATTTTTTCCTGCATATTTATAAATTCATTTACCAATTTTAGTAAAATTTAAACATTTTTTAATCAATACTATTGTGTTGTTTGTAAATATAAAGAATTTTAATTCATTTATATGTGGCTTTTATGAATATTTATTTCCTTATCGTTATGGTGAAAACCTCTACTATAGCACTGAATAGAACTAGTAGGATCAGAAGTCTTTGCATCTTTTAGTCTTAAGGAAAAACATTTAATCATTACAATTTATTATGAGGCTAAAATTTTTTTGTAGATGCAGTTCATCTAATAAAGTTGTTACTGTTTATTCTTAAAGTTCTATGAATTCTTAGTATGTATAAGTGCTGAAATGTGGTTATTACCTATTCTGAATTTATTGAGAGAATTATATGATTTTTCTCTTTTATTTTAGTCATATGATAAATTATACAGATTGACTTTCATCTTTATTATGTAAATACATAGTCAGGATATATTATTCTTTTCATAGATTGATTCTACTTGTGATTTTGTTGATGGGTCTACATTTATTATCATATAACTTAAAATTTGCCTTTTTTCTCTTTTCTGGTTTAAACTGATTGTTATATTTGATTCAATTTCATCTCTTCTTTTTGCATATCAATTATGTTATTTTTAAAAACATGTTAGTGGCCAGGCCCTCCCTGGTGGTGCAGCAGGTTAAAGCACTGCACTGAGGGGCTAAAGCCTCTTCCGCATGAGTTCGATTCCCGCCTGCCCCGGAGGTGACCACATGGCGTGGCAGACCTCTCCTGACCCGCCCACCCGGTGCTCCCCTCAGCAGTGTACTTCTTAGATCTGCCTGTTCTGCTCCCCACTTTGTCTCTGGTGAAGCCTCTCACCGGCCCTGAGCCTCTGGCCTGTACCCCAGTTCTGTATGTACAAATAAATAAAATCTTAAAAAAAAAATAAAATAAGTAAAAATAAATTCGTAATAAAGCACACTCTGGATATGCACACTCTGGTATACATTTCCTCTAATACTTTTATTTTCTCTCCCTGTCTGGAGGACTTCTCATGTGAAGTCTGTTGTCATTCATAACTGCTACTCTAAACTCCCTCCTGCCATTGTCAAGAAGAAATTTTTCTTGGCTCTTTGCTATGAGAAACTGGTGAGGTTGCTAGAGTAAAAGTGCAACCTCCGCTCACCTCCAAGATTGCAGTTCCATAAGTGTTCATGGAGCACTATAACTTGTACTAATGTTTTAAAGAACCAACTTAGGAATTTGTTAATTTTATATAAGATTGGCAATCTTAGATTTTAGTCTTAAGTTAATTCCCTTTGTTTACTTGCTTACGTATAATTTGCTGTATTTTGGAACTTCTTAAGGTGGCAAGTTACAATAATTTACTATATGAATTTCTTTTCTTTTTTTTTCTGATATTAGCACTTAAATATATGTTTTCCTTAAAGAACTGATTTACCCGCAGCTTACAAATTTTTATGTTTCACTTTCATATTATTCACTGAAAAGTCTTGTGATTTTTTTCTGCCTACTATTTATTTAGAAACACGTTTAATTTCCAAGTATTTGAGAATTTTCTTCATAGTTTATTTCTGTTATTTTCTAATATCATTCCTTATGGTCTCAGTATATACTCTGTAAGCATCAATCATTTGGAATCTATTGAGATTTATTGATGTCTAGGTACATGTTTATCTTCATGAATGACCCATTTGAGCATATCTTGTACACTATGATGTTAATATCTATTTGATCAGAATAACTGATAATGATTTTCACATCTTTTATGTTTGTGCTCTTTTTGTACATTTTTTTCCTATGTGTCATTGTGAAAATATGTTAAGCACTACAATTATCATTGGAGATTTCTATGTTTCTCCCTTTAGATTTGTTAATTTTTTCCCACTTTTTCTATGCATTCTTATCAGGCATATGTTTAAATGATCTATTTATTTTGTTGATTGGCTTACTTATTTCTATGCAGCAGCTGCCTTTACTTCTTGTAATAGTTTTTGTTTTGAACTATACTTTGTTTCATATTAACATAGCCACAAGAGTTTTTTAATATGTATAGTTGCATGATATATACTTATATTATTTTACTTTAAATTTCTTATTTATTTTAATGTGCCTATTTTGTAGAGGCACATAGGTGAAAAACACAGTCATATAATATCTACCCTACAGTTTAATCCATTTATTTTAATAAAATTAATGGTAAGATTCAGTTAATGTCTACAGTTTTCAACTTTGCTTTCTATTGATATCATTTGTCTTTTGATCTTCTGTTTCTCTTTTGAGGTCTATTTTTAATTTAATTAAACATTTCTAGTGTTTCATGATTTTTAGTTATACTTTTTTTTATATGATGACTATAATACTACCTATTGTGAAATATATATTACTCACTTTAGAGTCTATTTAGAATAAATATTTATCATTCCAAAAGTATGTAAGATTATTATAATTGTATATTTTCAATCTTCATCTTTTGTTCTTATTTTTCAAGTGTTTTCATTTTACATTGATTATAAAGCACATTCCAATCATGTTATTTTTCATGAACGATTAAATGTACTTATTTAAAAATAAGTATTTTTTTTTTTATTTATGCATACAGAACTGGGGTATAGGCGAGAGGTGAAGGAGTGGTGAGAGGATCCACCGGAGACAGAGTGGGGAGCAGAACAAGAACACTGACTAAGTACACTGCTGAGGGGGGCAGCGGGCAAACCAGGAGAAGTGTGCTGCGCCATGTGGTCACTTCCCTGGCCAGGTTCGCTTGTGCTAAAGTGGCTGAAGCTAGCTTCCTAGTCCTGCGCTTTAACACATTGGGCCACCAGGTAGGGCCGCTGTAAGTACATTTTAAAAAATATATTCACAGAAGAAAACAGAAGCTAATCATTTATACCTGCTCACATATTACGCCTCCTTTTGAGCTCAGTATTTCCTGAAAAGTTGGTTATTACTTTGCCATGTATTGATTTTCATCTATTTTTTTTAAATCTTTGTTTTGTACCAATTTTACTATTACGTGTATAGACATGGGTGTTTTTGTACTTATTGTGGGCTTGTGAGTTTCTTGGATCTCTAAGTTGTTTTTTTTTTATTTTTTTATTTATCAAATTGGGACTTCAACCACTTTATCTTCAAATACTTATTTCATGCCTTTAATCTTTTTTTCTGGTTTTGGTACTCTAATTTCAGATGTTTGAATAGTTCCTGTATTTCCAGAAGTTATTAAAAAACTCACTTTTTTCTATATTAGTCAGGATGGAAGGTATCTTTCTCATCAGTGGAATCTGAAACTGGAAGGTGGTGATTCTCCTATTGTAAAAGGGGATGCACTCGTATTATATTTATTATTAGTGAGCACTGGAACACCTCATGAAACAAAGCAATGATGCTTCACAGTCCTTTCCTGCACAAAGAGATATAGAATGCCTTCTGTTTTGGCACTATGAAATGTATTTTCCTCAGAGATGGGCCTTCACCTGATTATCTATGATTTCATTTTGTGGCTAGAGCATTTAGATCTATAATACAGGCAATGAGGAATTAAGACCAGTATGGCTATTTTGCAGGTGAGCAAATATTTATAATGGATTTTTCTTTCATGTTAAGAGAAAATGGCAGCTGAAACTTACATGATAGATCTTAACATTATAGATTTTAACATATAATAGGAGGCATGGAAATATTAAAAATTTGCGTAACATTAATACTTGCCCATTTTACTCAATTTTAAAGTTCATTGGATTTCATAGTATGGGTAATAGTGAAAGTATGTTATGAGATGGCAATTACAAATTTTGTTCTCTTTTTTTTGCAGTTTAGATTTATTATTGTTTGGAGATTTTCAGTAATAAATATATTTCATAGTAGTGTTTGCATAATCAACTAAGTGAAAAATACTTGTGTTAAACATAAAAAATTACATGGCAAGATATTTGGCATGAATTATAGCAGTTATTTATGAATATAGCCAAATCTATATTCCCTTACTTTATCGTAAGTGAAGGCTAAAGCAGATGGGTCGCATTCTCTTTTGTTTACCTTACAAACCAGAGTCCTGAATTTCAGCTGCCCACCCCCCACTAATGCTTTTTTAAAAAAAAATTAAATTGGCACAGCACTGAGAAGCTAAAGCCACTTCCACATGAGTTTGGTGCCTGCCTGCCGGGGAGGTGACCACATGGCGCGGCTTACCTCTCCTGACCAGCCCGCTGCTCCCCTCACCAGTGTACTTAGTTGATCTGCCTGTTCTGCTCCCGGCTTTGTCTCTGGTGAAGGCTTTCACCCCTCTGCACCTCTAGCCTGTACCCCAGTTCCGTATGCATAAAAAAATAAATCTTTTAATTTTTTTTAAATTATTTTTTTAACTTACTCTATTCTTTCAGAATTTTCCTACACATTTTCCTGTAATTAATTGTTTTGAATAGATATTGGAGTTTGTAACTTTTTCATGTCTAGTATTATACATCATAAAAAGCTTTGTCTTTTGAGTAAATTTTCTTTTTCTTCATTGAGGCAATATTGGTCTACAAAACTGTACATGATTTAAGGAGATATGTTCGCATCTCTTCAGATGCATGTTAACACATCATATCCATTGGATACCTGGCCTCATTTGTTTTCACCCATCCTTCCTCTACTAGCCCTTAATTTTGCAATCATATGTCATATTTTGTATTAGTTTAGTGTTTCAGCTCCTTTGTTTTTATTTTATTTATTTTATATTCCACATATGAGTGAAATCATGCAGTATTTGGCTTTCTCTTGATTTACTTCACATAGCATAATCTTCTCCAGTTCTGTCTATGTTATCACAAATATCAAAAGTAAATAATTTTTTAATTACTAAGTATATCCTATTGTGTCTGTGCATTTAAGTAGCATATGTATGTTCTGTAGGTAGACATTTATGTTGTTTCCATATGTAGCTGTCATAAATAGTGTTGCACTGAACATAGAAATGTAAAATATCCTATTGAATTAGGATACATTTTTTTTTGGATAGATAACTAGAAGTAGAGTTGTTGAATCATATGTTGGATTATCTTTAATATTTTGATCAACTGCTGTATTTTCCATAGGGAATACAACAATCTACATTCTTATCAACAGAGTACAAGGGTCCCCTTTTCTCCTCAGCCTCACTGACTTTTGTTGTTATCTTTTTAATCATGGGCAATAGTCACAGATGTAAGATGGTATCTCATTGTGGTTCTGATTTACATTTCTCTGGTGATAAGTGATTTTGAACATTTTTTCATGTGTCTTTTGGCTATTTGATACCTTCTTTGGAGAAGTGTCTATTTTGTTCTTCTGTCCATTTTTTCTGATTGGGTACTTGTTTTGTTTTGGTTGCGTTGTATGTATTCTTCATAGATCTTGGGCATTACTCAATTTTAAAATTAAAAAAAAATTAAATACTGTGATTATATGGCATTATATGGCCCCTTGCCATATAAATGATTTGCAAAACATTTCCTTCTGTTTGGTCAGGTGTCTTTTTGTTTTAATGATAGCTTTTAGCTTGATGTAGTTCCATTCATTTACTTTGCTGTTGTTTTCCTTGTCATTGGAGTTGCGTCCTTGAGACAATGTCACAGAATAGTTTGCCTGTTTTCTTTATGCATTTTGGTTTCCAGTCTTACTCAATTTTGAGTAAATTTTTGTGTGTGGGTGAAATAGCGAACTCTCTTGGGGTTCACTGAGTTCCACAATATAAGGTTTATACTGCTCATGGGGTTGATTATAGGACCTGTACCAAAGCACACTGGAATCTGTGAAGTCCTTCTTAAAGATCAGTTTTGTTTTTTTTTTTGGGGGGGGGAAGGAGTGGGTTGTTGGGAGTGATTGTGTTAGGACTTAGCTTGTGGATCTATGGTGATATGTATGGAAACCTTCAATGGCAAGTCTGCTTCAGGCCCACACCCCAGATTAGGCTCCCAATTCCATTGCCATCTTACCCAATGCCAAAAATATTGCAATATAAAGGCCTTGCCAGTTCTATCCTGTATGCAGGGACTGCTGGTCCTCTGAAGCTTATCTTGCTGGTTCATACCTGCTTGATCTGTTATACTTCTTACTGCAATACCCTTAGTAGTTATTATAATCATCTGTGTTTAGTTCAAGAGTTATTGGCTTTGCTCTGTTGAAGTGTTGAAGTCTAACTGTGAGTATGTGGAAGGAAGTTAACATATTCACTTTGCTTCCATCTTGTCCTGTTCACCCACAATTAAATATAAAATGATACCACACTTTATAAAGGATATATATGTGTGTGTGTGTGTCCTTTGAATATATCTGCCAAATCAATTCCTCTCCAATTTTAAGATTTATATTTACAAAAATATTTGTGCTTGGAGAGCTAATGAGAGTTCTCTGTATTTTATATGAAAATAAAACCTTGCGGGTCATGTTTTCTCCATGCAATTTTGAAATCTTACTTTTATAGTTTTGACTTTCACCAAAGTAGAAGCATAAATCTATGCTTTATAGTATTGTATATAGTAACAAAGTAGTCTGTACTTCTTTGTTAAAAACAATAGATGATCCTTCTTCAATCTGTCTCTCAGGTGTGTACAATCAGTGATTTGTCAATGTGTGAATTTTTTGCTTCAATTAAAATGTGCACTAAAGGGTGCTGATTTTTATGATGATACTCCATACAAATGGTTGACCCTTTTATGGATTTATAGCATAGTATAGTTGGTTCCCTTTGGTAAATCCCTTCATGGTTCCAGTGAACCAGAGTGACTCATTATTTTCATGGTTTGGAAAAGGTCCTACAAAAACAACTTATTAAGGAGTAACTTTTCAAATTTATTATTACACTGAAAATATGATAGTCAATGAATTCCTGTTTATGAATACATAATTTTAAGTTTTTTCCCCACCCATTCACACTATCCATGCATGTTTAATTAAGCATTTGGTTTCCTTCCAGCTGTATTTCAGTAATTGTAAGTATTTTTCCTACTTCATATGCAGACCATGACTTTTCTGGAGATTTTCCATGAATTCTACATTTTCACAAATGTTCTTGATATTTAGAAAACATAGATTTTAAATTTGATAAAAATGCAAACAGCCAAGCAAAGTGGCACTATGTGAATAAAACATTGTAATGTAGAATTCTACACTTTTTTTTTTAACTTATGTATCAGGAATTATTAAGTGGTATATTACTAATTACTTAACCTGGAGGACTCCCCAAATTGCAAGTTACATAGTTTCCCTACCTCAAATTTTTCTAATAAAAGATTGAAAAAAAAATCGAGATCAGTTACTTGTGTAATCTTTATAGGAAATACTCCACCTACAATCAAAATGTGAGCTGATTTTACTAGCAAGTCTGTTGAACCTTCAAAACCAAGGAACATTCTCTAGTATGTATGGATTTGTTGAAGTTCACTCACCCTTTGAAACTAGCTTAAATTAACGTGGGAACTTATCAAATCACTGCAAAGATATTAAAATCATACTATTTTAGCTCCTTTTAATCCTGTGGGTATGTCTGTCAGTTAGAAGTTGACACTATTCATTACTGCAAAATCAACTACTTAATTGAGATGATGTTGAATGGTCATATGGGATCTGATAAAAAATAATAAAATATTTGTTCTCAACTTCAAATTCACATATTGAACAAACTAGTTCACATGATTATCTAATTGTACATATTCAAAACTTTACATGTTCAACATTAAACTCCCAAATATACAACTTCTGTCATCATTCCCACCAGTTTATGAGTTTAAGAAATGAATACAACTCCTCTCTTTAATATTCCAACTGCAAACCTTTTGAATACCTTGTAAGTATCTGGAATCTACTTTCTTCAATGCTACCGCCACAGTCGAGGTTTATATCATTACTTGCCTAGATGATCGAACTAATCTATTTATTTAATAAATTTATTTGACTGTTATAATCTAGATAATATACTGCAAACTTTATCTGCATGGTGCTACTTAGTCTTCATAAATACATTAAAGGATGCTACTAGACCTTATTTTTTTGTTGTTGTTGCATATTTGAAACTGAGACCTGTACAAATAATTTCCTGAG
This sequence comes from Condylura cristata, assembly GCF_000260355.1. Classification (NCBI taxonomy): domain Eukaryota; kingdom Metazoa; phylum Chordata; class Mammalia; order Eulipotyphla; family Talpidae; genus Condylura; species Condylura cristata. Next base: position 59,402,026 of record NW_004567108.1, on the reverse strand, counting down.
GTTATGCAACTCAGGTTGCAGAGCTGGTACTGGAACTTGAATCTGCTTATACAAATGAAGACCTACAACACATATATGATGCTTAACCTTGTAGCAAACTTAATTTTAGTAACTAAAAACTGGGCAAAGATAATAAATATAGTCTGCAAATTCTAATAATATTTATATACTTATGAGAACTAGAAGGTTAAAAAATTGAAAAGTAAATTCTAAACTGTGAGGTTTGTTACAAAGTTAAATGACAATTTTGGGTTAATTATAGGAGTACTGATTTACTACGTTAGTTCTGAATGTCCCTAGGTGAGGTTTATGATTTTTGCCTTATGTGTATGCTAACAGGTGAGTCTATATTATTTTTAATGATGCTTGCAGAGGATGTAAAGGTTATGAGATAGGAGTTACAGTTAGTCATTTATCTCTTAGTTCAGGCCTTGAAGAAAATTTTCTTATATTAGTATATTGGCATATTTTAATAGTTCCTAAGCATGTTTGGTTTAAATATAATAAGGCCAATATAATGTCTGTGTCAAAGCTAAACTGATCAGCATAAGGTCTGAAGGGTCTTTCTATATTTTTAATAGTTTTATAAACTTGTTTAGATCCTATGTTCAATTAAGTTCTTACACAAAATTATCCAAACCAGAGCCTCAAAAATAACTGAAATTGGTAAGAAAAATTGCATTTCTGAAATAATGACTACAAGAACTTAACTATTTCCCTTTCTAGTAATAATATGTTACATAGTATATTAGCAATGATTTCACTTTATAGTTTTCTTTAAAAATAGTTTAACTTCAAATGAAGATAGATTCTGTTGTTTGGGTAGATTTCACTGTATTCAGTGAAACTCTTTATTTTGTGGATCTTGAGGTATGGAAGGTGAGAAGACACACCACAAGTACCTAGTAATATGGTATTAAGTATTTTACATATATTCAGATTTATTACATATAGTTGTAATTTTTAAAAGTTGATGTCATTGTAATATTTTTCCTCCACCAACAATTTTTCCTTTGTTTAATGAAAAAACAATATATTATTCAATATTCAGAGATTTGAAGTAATGTCCTTGTAGACTCAGATTACAACCAGTAGATTGATCTTAGAGAAGACTTTGGGCAGATCCAGGGCAGACACAGAGAAAGAGTGATGGGAAAAGAAAGCACCAAACAGTAGCTGTGAGACATCATTCTACTTGTGAAGGTGACATAGACCCAGCTAAATTTGATTATCATTTCTTTAACAAGACATTTTGTCCAAAAGTAATTCTAAAGCTACCTTTAGGATATATCTTTTAAGCCTCCATTTAAAAAATTATATCATTCCTTACTGAGGTAATTGGAGTTTATAATCCTATACATAACTTAAGGATATGAATCACACTACTTAAGATGTATGTTACCACATCATGCCTACAACCAAAGCACCAATAATCACAATTTGACAGAAACAACTGAAGCAGCATGTTGAAAATTAGTGATAAAAGTGTGTATTATGTGGATCTGGATTGCAATGTGAGGGCTGTGATAAAGCTTGGAGATGGCCTGGGAGGCAAACCGGTATCCTCTCCTTTATCCCTCTTGGGATATTATAAATTTAAAACACTTGTTCTTATTCATTGAAGCAATTCTAGTTTTTTTTTTTTATTTTATGTCTTAATTCAAGAGTACACATCTGACTATCTAAGGCATCAGCCAAGTGTTTCAAAAGGTGTTCAACAAGTGGTTTATTTTATTATGTCCCACAATATCTGATTTGGTACTGTTGGAAAAATATAATTTTTAAATAGTCAATTTAGAAAGATTTTTTTTTGTTAAACCTAAACTTTACAGTTTTAGACACTAACACAACACGATTAATATATTGATTGCCTTGAACTAAATATCATGTGTAATGAGTCATCCTCACTCAATGTACAGCATTTTCTCTCTTTATTGCTTTTCTTACCATTAATATAGATTTTTAACAACAGATATATAAGTATTAATACTGTGTAGTATTTCTTGCAAATGCCTATAATCAAAAATTAAAATTGTAAATAATTTGTGCCACTATTATATTTGAAATGTTTATTCATGTCAGAAAGATAACTAATATGGCCACCCTTTTTTCTTGAATCTCTAAGAACATAATTTTTACTATTTTATAGACTTTTATTCTTGGTTATCGTTCTTCCTACTCTTAAGAACAAAAATCTTTGCTACTTAAAATTTTTTATTATGGTTTTTCCTTCATCCCCTCTTTTTTTCTTTTTTATTTGTTTAGCCGATTTTTAGCTTTCATAGTTTTATTTACTAAAAAACATCCTCATAGATGCTCTGTGAAATGTATAATTATTTTGTTTATTTTAAAATATGTCAAGGAGCTCATGAATGGGATAATATTATATTTATGAATGCACTGGTAGTTATATTTTATAATATTTAGTCTTGGAATTTGAAAATTTTTAGAATTTAACATCTTAAGAAAATCTCACAAATAATAAACAGATAAAGTATTGCTGGCATTAAGTGAATTGGAAGAATTGGAAAACATTCTGGAAAAATATCAGTTAACTATGAGAAAAACTTAAGATCTTATTTCAACTATTCACATCTTCCAGATGACCTAATGATTTAAATAATTGGAAATGCCAGTGATCAAATCAAGATGTTTTCAGAGGTGGGTTTTTGCTTCACTCCAAGGAGAATAATTTGAAAGTCAATTAGGCCAGTATTACACCTAGACTGTCCTGTGACTTGGGACAAAGCTGAAACTCTTCTTTAACATCAGAGAACAACATGTATCAAAAAGAACATTGAAGTGATCTATGATTGATAGAAAATAGAGGTGGGTGGAGAAGAATGTCCAGAGTATGTGGGTTAGGCAGTGAGGCTGCCATACAAATTGTTGTACTCTGATTCCTAGCTAAGGGGAGAGGACAGTTGAGCAGAGTGGTAGCACAGGCCTTCGATGAGGACAAACACATAGCATACTTCAATGCATATTCACGATTGAAAGAATATCAAAATAGATAAGTTGACTATTATCCAATCAGAAAATAAGCATTGACAGCCACATAAAAGTAGTCTGATACTTAAACACTTTATCAATGGAAAAATCAATCAAATCAGCTCAATCAGAAAACAAATAAGGAAGCAAAAACCTTAAATGTGAAATTAGGTCATAGGAAATTAATAGATATTTATAGTACAATACACTCCAAAAAAAGCTGAGAACACATTCTTCTCAAGTACACATGAAACATTGTCCAGAATAAATCATATGTTGGGTAATAAAAAGTATCAATAAATTAAAAAAGATTGAAATTTTCTGTCTTTGTTGATCACAATGGTATTGAACTAGAAATCCACCACAAGAAAATGGAAAACCTTTATTATGTGGACATTGAATTAACACACTACTAAATTACTGTTGGGCTTTTGGGGAAATCAATAAATTTAAAAAAACAAATGAAAATGAAAAGATATCAGAATTTATGGGACAAAGCAAAAACAGTACTCAGTGTGATATATATAACAATCGGGCCATCATCAAGAAATAATGAATTCAAATAAATAATCTAACCATGCATCTTAATACAGTAAATAATAAATATTTGGCAAAACATATATGTGTGTGTGTGTGTATGTGTGTATCCAAAAGTCCAAAGAATAAATGGAACCAAAGCTGCTTTTTTGAAAAAAATAAAATAGATATATTATATATATATTGCTAGCTATGCTTTAAAGAAACAAAGAAAAATATTTAATAATAGATTTAGAAATAAAAAAGAAGAGGTTACAATAGATATCTCAGAAATGCAGAGGAACATGAGACTACTAGAACATCTATTACCAATAAATTAAATAATCTGGAAGAAGTGGGTAAATTATTATAATTATGCAACTTTCTAAGGCTGAATGAGGAAAAAATAAAAAACTTGAATAGACTAACCAAATACAAGGAAATTGAAACTATAAACAAAATTATCCCAGAAAATAAAATCCCACGTCCATATGTATTCATTGGTGAAATCTACCAAATCTTCAAAGATGAAATGACCCTTACTCTTCTCAAACTCTTCCAAAAACCTGAGGAAGAGAGAATGGTTTCAAACACATTTTTTGAGGTCAATATTAATCAAATACCAAAAGCAGACAAGACTTCACAAAAAATTTTACAGACTTATATTCTTACTGAATATAGGTTCAGAAATTCTTAAAAAAATTCTCAATCTGGGCCCTCCCTGGTGGCGCAGTGGGTTAAAGCACAGCACTAAGAAGCTAAAGCCACTTCTGCATGAGTTCGATCCCCGCTTGCCCTGGAGATGACAACATGGCGCAGCAGACCTCTCCTGCCGCTGCTCCCTCAACAGTGTACTTCATTAATCTGCCTGTTCTGCTCCCCACTCTGTCTCTGGTGAGTCCTCTCACTGCCCCTGCACCTCTGGCCTGTACCCCAGTTCTGCATGAATAAATAATCTTTTTTTAAAAAAAATTTAAATCAAAAGGATGCATCACTCCAATATTCACTACAGCACTAGTTAGAATGCGAATTTATGTTTCCAAACTAAGAGCTCAAGCACAGATAAGTGAATTAAGAGTATAGACAATATATGCACAGTGGTGTGCAATGTGACTATAAAAGGGGTAGATAAATAGAGGTGGAATTGCTGAGTCATATGGCAGATGGTATGATAACTATAGAGCATACTGTTTTGAAAAACACAATACCTATTGAGTGCATATTATCAATATGTATTATTGATATATTACGCAACCAATTATTTTATAATTTTCACACTAAATACTTATAAATTGTAGTTTTCATTTTAGACCACTTTCTACTTTTTTCATAATTAAAATTTTTATAATGGATATTTATTGGTTTTGTAATTGTAAAACTGATTTTAGGGAGAGCTAGTTCTCTGAGAAAGTGTTAGCTGAACCTTGAAAAACCAACGTACTAGCATCTGAGAAGACTAATTAGTGCCTCAGTTTTGAAGGATTATCTAGATGGTGTACACATCACTGTTTCACATTCAGTTGCCGCTGATCCAAATAGGGTAAAATACAAATATCTATACATGCATGTGTATTTATATATTTTAACTTATATGGATGTCCTACATACGCACACACATACACACACAAACACACACACACCACTTCACACACTTAGAATGAAAAGGATCTGCTGTCATGGTAGGAAATAAGTGATTCTTTTGGTCTAATCAAAATGGCCTTTGAAAAATGCATATAAATACTTCATTTTAAAATAAAAACTTACTTTCAAAACTTAGTTCAGCCAGATGAACTGAAAAATTCCAAGTGCATAAGATTTTTCTAATGCACATATTGAAGTATGTAAAACAAGAGTTATATCCATTGCAAGAAAGGTTTAAGAAAGACTATTAATTCCATTTGAATAAGAGGGATAACTAGAGTCATATGTTGGGTATTCATAATATGTGTACTTATGGAAGTTTCATATAATAAAATATAACTTTCTTATTACTGTTGGGAAGTTCTGTAATTAGAATAATCCTTTTCAGCCCAAAACTTCAAAGGCAAAATCCATGCACAGTTAGGTAATATGAAATATTTGACCATATGTAATTCACTTCTTGAGTTATTCTAATAGACTTTAATAATTTCAACTTTTTATTTCTTCCTTCTTGCACATTATTTTCTATTGAAAAAGTAAGAGTCTCAGGAAAAGAAAAGGAATAAAAGGAACCTGGAGTCAGAGAAGAAGATAAACTCATCTGGACTGATGACTGGAGCTTCTCCCTCTGGGTGTGTCAACAGTACAGTTTAGCATGCCTTCTGGGCAGCTTTTAATATTCCTGACCAGCACCATGGTGCCAATTGCAGATTGCCCCTGGCTATTGCAGAGATCATTTCCACAAATATAAACTAGTCTTTTACAATTTTCTCATCTCTGCTCTGAGCTCTCTCTTATGCTCTGCTCTTCAGAGACCTAACAGCAAGTTGCCACAGTCACTCTTTTCCTGTATACTTTTTGGTGTCTTAAAGCCAATTTTTCCTCCTAATCCAACTGATTTTCTCCATATCACTGCTGTGCTGGTTATGTTTGAATAGAAATCCAGGGAATTAGGCTCCATCTTATTGATATGGCTAATTAGGGTAATACATAGCAGAAACTCAGAAGGACATAGTTGGTAGAAACACACATTCTTCAAAAGTAACGTTCTTGGGGATATTCCTTTTTTTTTTTTTTTTTTGATAACCACCATATTGTTGTTTACAGAATTTTAGTTTTTTGTAGTTTTATCCAATGAGTAGTTTCAGAGGGACCAATCTTAAAAGTATAGTATTTGAGAGTGGCACAGTACAGACATTTGGCTTGAACTCTCTCAAACAGACCTACTTATGCTGTATGTGGATACAATAGTTAGTCATGGCGAGAAGGGACTGAGAGGTCATCCTTTCTCACAGGTGGTGAGAGTGATGTCTGATGTGAATGGAGTAGCAAGCGCAGGTGGCATCAGTGTGGTAATCGAGTTAGTGCTGTTGTAATGAATGTTCTACCTTTGGGACACATAATAGGATTGCATTTGCTGGCCTCTTTGTGGGTAGAGATAGCTCCAACTAGTGAACTAAGAGTAGAGATGCAGGTGTTTCTTCTGGCTCAGTGATTAGTTGCTGGGCTAAACTCTCTGGAGCTGCTCCTTCTGAATAGTAAAATTTTTCATAATGGCTTTTACGAGCTTGGGTTCAAGAGTGGGTACCATGGAGAAGAGAACCTCTTACAATCAACAATGGACTAGTGTGAGTGAGTGAGACTTTGTTGTTTTAAGCAAGCGTGTAATCTGTACATCATACTGAGGTAGTGATTACCACAGCAAATGTTCCAGCAAGTGGGCATTTTTGCAAGTAGCAGAAGAGTTGATCAGTATTTAGCTAGTAACTTAATTCTGTTTTTAAGTATGGTTTTGGGCTAGTTCCAGAAAATAATCATAGGCCTGGTTCAGCATCCTTTTCAATATGTCTGTGAACTACCTACCAGATATCCTTTTGTAGACGCTTCTTTGTCTTAAATAGCCAGAACCAGTATAATGCTGTCAGTCCAACTCCTAAATAGCTCAGTCTCTTCTAGGTTCCTGCTGTGAATTTCTTTTCTGTGAATTTTATAAAATCTCTGGATGTTATTAATTAAAAAATCTATACTTCTGGGCCCTCCCTGGTGGCGCAGCGGGTTGAGGCACTGCACAGAGAGGCTGAAGCCACTTCCGCATGAGTTCGATCCCCGCCTGCCCCGGAGGTGACCACATGGCGCGGCGGACCTCTCCTGGCCCGCCCGCTGCTCCCCTCGGCAGTGTGCTTCGTCGATCTGCCTGTTCTGCTCCCCACTTTGTCTCTGATGAATTCTCTCACCTTCTGCATCTCTGGCCTGTACCCCAGTTCTGTATGAATAAATAAATCTAAAAAAAAAAAAAATCTAAACTTCTTCTTAAGTAACGAATCTCAAAAATTTGCTAAGGACACACACACAAAAATCCAGGTTATTTCTCCCCAAATTTATAATTTTCAGGCTCCTAGGGCTTAATCTAAATTTCGATATAACATCATTGGATGAATAAAAATATGTTCATTCCTATTTTCCTTAATCATGTATCTAATCTGAGAATCTTCCTATTCCCACCCTGATCACAATGAATCAGACTGATCTTATTAACTGACCATTTCAGAGAACTCCCTGGGGTTCAGGGCTCTGTTGGCCACTAAGAGTGAAAACCATCCACTATTTTTCCTTTGGTTCTGTCACTGCCTACTAGTGCAAAGTTGGAGAGCAAGCAGCCTGCCTTCTCATGTGCCATGCTGCCCTCCTCTGAAGTCGAGTTCAAATTGCATAACCTCTCATAGTCAATTAAATTCTACTATTCCAAGATATATTTTCTTCCGACATAAAAATTTCTGGCTTAGAATGTACCTTACTGTACACACAATTTTGTGGGCATTGTTCATTTTCTGTAGGATTTAGTTATTTATGTATACAGAACTGGGGTGCAGGCCAGAGGAGCAGAGGCGGTGAGAAGATTCACCAGAGACAGTGGGGAGCAGAACAGGCAGATTGATGAAGTACACTGCTGTGGGGAGCAGTGGGCGAGCCAGGAGAGGTCTGCTGCACCATGTGGATCAGCTTCCTGGCTGGGGATGGAACTCTCACTGAAGCAGCTGTGGCTAGCTTCCTAGTGCTGCATGTTAACACATTGCACCACCAGGAAGGGTCTAGTTTTGTTCATTTTGAAGTATCAGAGCCACTTTGGCCTTGGGAACTTTCTCACTAGAGCAGAATTCTTCATTATTTCACTAATGACATTTGGGACCAGATAATTCTTGGCTATAGGAAGAGGGGCTGTTTTATGCGTGGTAGGATGTGTAATGGTATCCCTGGCCCCTTACCAACTAGGTGCCAATAGCACTCTCAAGTAGTGATGACAGATTTGTCTGTAAATATTACTGAAAACCCTCTGGGGGCAAAATTATCCCATGTAGAAATCAGTGCATTAATATTTCCATTTATGTAAGATTGTATTTTCCAAAGGGCTGTGTCTTCTGACAATTCCACTCTGTAATGCCTCCTTTAGACAAAGATATAAATGTTAATTCTGAGTACAGGAAATAGTAACATAATTTTTCATTTCAATTGCTACTAAAATTTTCATTATTGTAGGCATGTCGTCATGAACTACAAATATTCACAGTTTTAAACACTGAAGTATGTCACTCTCCAATTCTGGCATTGACAGTAAAGTTTTATAGAATTTTAGCACTATCAAACTACTGTAAATCAAAGAACAAGAGTGAGCTAATGACCTTTGACTTTGTCTTCCTTTAAAATAAACATAACCTGTCTTCTCTGCAGAGAATAGGAATTAAGTTTTATTATATGGTAGAGTTAGTGGTCATACTGCTGTTGGTGATGAAAACTTAGCTGTCAGAAAAATTTATTATGTTTTCCCATTCCAATTCTTATGCCCTTTAACCTGGACACCGCTGGTATTCAAAGTGAAGTAGCTGGCGGAAATCAGAATGAGAGCTGACAGATTTGTTTGGGTGGTGGTTCACACCCATGTGTGTGTGTGTGCATGTGTGTGCCTGCATGCGTGTGTGATAAGTCTCCATACATCTAATCATTCAGTGATTTTTAGTTGTTTCTGTGGCTTTGGCGTGGAAGACAGATGTCCACCCTGATAATCTTTACTGATAACCCATGACTGGAAATTGACTTGCTACCTATGATAAAGTGAAAATGAGGCCGAGTCAGATAAAGAGGAAATGAAAGAGAGTCTGTAGAGAAGAAAATGAGCACGAAGTCAATAGGTGAGAAAGAAGGCGGCTGCACAGTGATTCAGGATTATTTGATCAATGCAGGGGAAAATGCAGAGGGAAATAACAGGCCACCCAGTTGTTTAGTGCTCTATCTACAAATCAGCAAGATAACTGTCTGTGAAATGATTAGCTATTTCAGTGTTGAGTGGGTAATGCTAGAGTGAGAAAAGCAGGGGCTCTGAAGGAACCAAAACAACTCAGGTCACAAGACAGTTGTGTGGAGAGTTGGTTTGGAACCAATCAACTCATAAGAAAAATAGTGTGAAATCATGATGTTTAACTTTTTTTATATCAATGCTACCTTTCATTATTATGCATGTTTTGCATGACTTTTAGAATAAATAGTGAATTGAAGGGAGAGATAGACAGTAGTTAAAAGAGACACATCTTTAAAAGTGCAAACATGTGGGCCCTCCCACATGTGCGGCAGTGCAGCGGGTTAAATCACAGCACTAAGAATCTAAAGCCACTTCAGCATGAGTTCGATCCCTGCCCTGGAGGTGACCCACATGGTACAGCAGACCTCCCCTGAAAATACCACTTCTCTCCTCAGCAGTGTACTGCGTCAGTTGGCCTGTTCTGCTCCCCACTCTATCTCTGGTGAATCCTCTTACCAGCCCTGAACCTCTGACCCGTACTCCAGCTGTCTATGCACACATAAATAAATCTTTAAAAAAAGAAATACAAACATGGGTTTAAAAATGAATGTGGGGACAGATGTAAGAAGAAAAAAGGACGTGGTTACTCTGAAGTAGACAGGCCATTGTGATCTTTTGAAGCCTGCCTATCATTAAAAGTTGGGACTCATTTAGACTTCTTAGTATCTCTTAACTATTATCTTTTGAAAGTGGTATTTGCTTTTTTCCCCAAATCTAGCTCTGGAATATGTTCTAACATAATTATTTTTTTCCATGTCAAACTTAAAAAGAACTGCTTTGTTTTGGTTTCTCATGAGTTTTAAAATATTTTCATCAAATGTCTGAAGATATGTTTTACACAGCAGGTGTTAAGGATCCAATAAGGTCTGTTGGACAAATGATTCATAAAAATGTGTTCCCATGTTGTACAATAGTTGAATAGAACCACGCAGATGGAGCCACCCTATTCTATTGAGGAAGTGGTATGTGTTTTTGTAAAAACTGTGATACACATGGTTTTTAGCCAAGGAACCAGACTCCGAGAAAGTTTTTGGAATAATTTACTTATGTTGCACTGATTTGTTCAGTGGGAGTGTGATGTAAATATACCCTTATTACATGTTACAGAAAGGTCTGGAGGGTCTTAATAAAAGAAATTCAAGACATCTCAGGGGAAGCATGGCAAGAATATAGAAAAAAAGAGAATGTTACAGATAAAAAGGATGTTATCTGCTATTTTTAAAGTGAAGTAAACTTGAGTACTTGGTTGACAGATATGTTCTAAATCAAATAAAGGGTGACTAAAGACACATTCTCTTTGAAACACATGTCACACTGGTGAGCAAGAGGTAGAACCACTTTCTGAAGGCCTGGAAGATGGAGCCATCTAGGGTTTTTCTCAGTAGTATTTTGGATAAGCCAGAATGCAGAGTTTTAATCCTAGGTATTGGCCTGAGCCATCTTTTTGGTTTTGGTGGTGAATTTAGAAAGCATAGAAAACCTTGTCCCACCATTCATAGAGAACACTCTTCTGTCTACCCTCTCCCTCCCCAGGATAGTTCATCATTATTTAGCTACCGACAACGCTGCCAAACTAATGAAGACCCCCATCAAGACTTATTCTAAGAGGAACAATTCATATTCTATTACCATCTGTAAGGGAGTTTTCTACAAGTGAGTGGCAGGATCACTGTGGGACTTTTGAGAACATGAAACAGACCCAAGTAGAGGGAATTCAGAAAGAATGAACACAGATTTTTAGCTTCTTTCTTTCTTTTTATAGAATACTTATTTATTGGGCCCTCCCTGGTGGTGCAGCAGGTTAAAGAGCAACACAAAGAAGCTAAAGCCATTTCAGCATGAGTTCAATCCCCGCTCTGGAGGAGACCCACATGGCATGGCAGACCTCTCCTGACCCACCTGCTGCTGCTTCCAGCAGTGTACTTCATCAGTCATCCTGTTCTGCTACCCACTCTGCCTCTGGTGAATCCTCTCATCGTCCCTGCAACTCTGGCCTGTACCCCAGTTCTGTATGCATAAACAAATAACTCATACACACACACACACACACACACATACATACAAGAGCACAAGAGCCTGGGGCATAGGTCAGAGGATTCACCAGAGACAGAGTGGGGAACAGATCAGGCAGATGCACTGAAATATGCTGTTGATGGGAACAGTGAGTGAGACAGGAGAGGTTTGCTGCACCAAGTGGGCCACTTCCCTTGCTGAGGATCAAGTTCTTGCTATAATGGCTGAGATAGCTTCATAGTGCTGAGCTTTAACCCATTGTGCCAGCAAGGAGGGCCCTAAGATTTTAAGTGGCATTTTTTTCTCTATCAGCTAACTAGACACACAAGTTCACTGACTGTCAACAAAGCAAACCACAATTGCCCTCAGACTTTTCACTGTATTTGATTAGGACTGCCTTACTCCTTATATACTGGTTCACTCTAAATTTAAATTGTTATGCCTACTTCTTGCCTTGGATGTGTCTCATATACTCATTTCCAAACCATTGGATCACTCTTTTCCTCCAAAATCCTTGACATTCCTAGAAAGCTGTTCACCACATAGAACCTCTACCTCTTAAGTTATTCTTCTACCTTCAACCCCCTTGTGGTGAATAGGATTTGGAAGCTTGTAATCTTTGTATTCTAACTGAGAGGTATCAGAAGCAGGGAGATAAATAGTGGGGAGATTTACAGTCAGACAATAGCCTTAGTGTAAGCAGGGTAAAAGCAGAAGACAAATATGTGATTGTGACCTTGGAGAATGTTGAAGATTGTGGAGAATGTTGAAGATTGTGGAAGACATAAGGGCAACAGGGCATTTTAGAAGTGAGTTAAAATTTAAGCATGTTAAAAATGTCTTGAGGTACATGTACAACTTTTGTGGATCTGTGACAGCAATTCTCCTAGGTGATACATAGGTATGCAGATGATTTTAAGATATGGAAACTGAAAGATTGGAGCTGATATTCACCACAAGAGAGAATAAATTAGGAAGACAGGGCCAAGGATAGAAACTTGAATTGTATCCATTTAATTGGTTATCAGAGGGGCAGAATCAATAAAGAAATTCAAGGAAGATTCAGAGTGGTATGAAGAGAGGAGTGAAAGTAGAGAGGAGTGTTGAGTGCTGGATATCACTGTTCTTCTCAGTATATAAATTGTCAGCTATATAGGGATCCAAGATGAATTACATTGGCATGGCATTGTCCTAAATAACTTATGTTTGATGCCTTTTCATGGTTAACTGGAGTTCTTGGTTATTGTGTTCTATTAGCTTGACAATAAAGGCTAAGTGAATAAAGTACATTTACCACTAAATACAGGTGTAAGCAAACTTTTGATTAATGACTATAAATCTAACTTAAGTGTTTGTTACTATTTTGATTTGTTTACCTGGATTCATAATTTGCATAGAAATGGCTGTTCTTGTAGCCACTGGGTTCTTCAGCTTGTCATTTAGTGGACTTGGAATCTTTAGTTGATCGAATTCTGGAAATGCCACTTCCATTCTTTCTGTTTGTAGCTTCTTTCTTTAGCTGCCTTTGTAAGTATATGGGTAGAACCATATTGCCTTTATGTTTTAAATGATCCAAATTGGTAAGTTCATATTTTAGTTGGTACTGGGGGCTTTTAGTTATTAGTGATATCTTACTGCTCAGTAGATCTTTATGTAAAAGTGAAATAATTACTCAACAATGTGTTCATATGCTTCTGCTTATCAAAATGAAGTATGTATTATGTATGTGTATGTTTGAGGAAGGAAGGTGGAAGGCAGAGAGGGAGGAAGAATGGACATGATGGAGGAGTAGGGGAAGAAAAAGAGCATAGAGATTTTCCACCCAGTCTTTTTTTTGAGATAATGGACTAATTGATCAACCACCCGAGTATTCTGATGGTATTTTAATTGTATTATATTTTACATCTTCATGTTCAGTTTTATGTATTGCTTCTGACATGGAAAGAAATACTATCTCCAGAGGGTCTGATTTAGAAAATGGATTGAGATTAGGTCTTAAAGAAATTAGATTCAATAGAAGATAGACTATACCACTTTTTAATGGCTTTTTTATTTGCATATGAGACAAGGAAACAAGATATATTGTTATAAATAACACAACATTCACATACTGGCTAAGGATCATCTGGCTCCTTAGAAAAGCTCGTTGAGGTCCCTCCCTGGTGGCGCAGCAGGTTAAAGCACAGCATTAAGAAGCTAAAGCCACTTCAGCATGAGTTTGATCCCTGCCCCAGAGGTGACCCACATGGTGTAGCAGACCTCTCCTGACCCACACACTGCTCCCTTCAGCAGTGTATATCTCAGTCAGTCTGTTCTGCTTCCCATTCTGTCTCTGGTGAAGCCTCTCACCACTCCTGTACCTCTGGCCTATACTCCAGTCCTGTATGCATAAATAAATAAATCCTAAAAAAGAAAAGATCCAAAGATCCTCTAGATTGGTATGCAATGTTTTTTATTTAGAGTTTGTACCTGTAGTGCATTAAGTACTTAAACTTTGATTTGGATGAACATTATGTTTCTTTCCTACAACTAGGAAAGAAATTACCTAGAGATTTTTCATGTGTGATTAACAATCTTGCTAAGTGTACATCACTAATTCAGAAGTGACAATAATATAAATAATAACATGTAATGAAAGAAGATATCATATTTATGTCTTGCTGATTACAATATTGGTCTTATAGAGTATAGAATGTAGAACTGATAAAAAAACTGAGTGTTATGAAAAATAGTATATTTATTTCCCTGAGCAACTGAAAGAGTGTTATATTAACTTAATGAAATAGGTAAATACAGAGGAGGAGAGCTTGGGGGTGAGAAAAAGATCAGTAGCTTAGTGGCACTTTATTTTTTATTGCTATTTAGTGGATATGTGAAGTTCAGTTCCATAAAAGTGTTAACAGTTACCTTCTTTGCTGTGGAATCTTCATTATCTTGACCTAGTATTTCTTAAATAAATGACTGAGCAAGGGTAAAGGGCCAAGTGAGGCAAAATTCTTGCCATTTTCAGTATATAGCTTGTTTAAATTCAAGTGTCTGGGTGAGATCACTGAAGGTGAGACCATTACAGAGAGATGTGAAGAAGTCAAGGGCTTGAGAAGTAGGAAGCTGAATTCTGCAAAATGAAGGGAATCTATCTCATTCTCATCTCTATGTCTCTTTATTTCTAGCTCCATCTTTCTCTATATATCTGTCTCTCTACCTGTATGTACATCTATATAGCCACATCCTTATCTGTATCTCAAGATCTACTACACACATATATCATGTGTCCTGATATCATTGGTAACCATAACTATGTCCACTTTCATTTGTATGTCTGTAAAGATACACACACACACACATGAATGCACACACACACACACCATGTTATATTTCTGAGGGATTTTGCTGTACCTGAACTACATTACCTGAGATCTTTCCATGCCCTCATTTCTACTGCTACCTCATCCTCTGTAATAGCTTCATAATGTCACATTGTTTTGAAACCCAATCGTTTGAATAATTTTCCACTGAATGCCATTTGTTTTATTTCTATTTAGATTATTTGGCATTATTAACAGTGTTTTCAGGGAACCTTCTTTTTTCCATTGCAGTGCATATCTGTAGTTATATATTGGTAGGATGTGTCCCAATAGATGATTTTATGATTCAAAATATATTTTAAGTTTGATATTGTTGAAATACTTTACCAAGTAGTAGCTCTCTCTCTCTAGGAATATGCATTTTTTTTAAAGGTTATTTAAAAATCGAGTGATTATCATGTCATCTTATTGGATAAAATTAAAATAGTAACTGGCACAGGCCACAGAGACTAAAATTTTGATTGGCATTGGGAAGGGGGGTTCTTTCACTGTCACCAAACCCTGGGAAACCTATATGATTATGACTCTGACTCAAAGGAAACAAGTAAGTCCACAAGAGGGCAGAGTTTTATATTGATGCAGTGAACACTACATTCTATATTGCAGTAAATAAAAGCTCACATATAAACATTTAGAAATTAATTTCATGATGTACTTTTAAAAGCAATTTAACCACTTGGATGAAAGTAATTTATACATTCACAATTTATTACTTAAAATAACTTCAAAGAATTGAACTGTTAAATATTAAAAATCAAATCATAAAAGGCTGAATATCTACCATCCTAAACACCAACACCACAGTACCAGAAATACAACTAATTTAATAAAGAACTCTTTACTATACTCTTAAGAGAAAATGATTTGCAAAGCCTTCCAAAAGTAGAAAAATCTAATATGTGTTAGCAAAAATAAATAACTTTTAATGAAACAACCAAGTTAAAAGACTTAATACTTCAGTAAAAGTTATAAGAAAATGTAAAACGTAAAAGTTAATAATGGTTATAACAAATATCAAATCATATGTACATATGAAGATATCAGAAATGTTATTATTAAAATAATCAAGAGTAATAAGACTTAAGAAAACAGGCTAATGCCTAGAAAAAATGTTAAAGAGAAATTAGAAGCATAAATACATATATAATATAATTATAATGTTCAATTTCATAAGAAAACAAGTACACACATTAAAATGATATACTGCATTTAACATATCAACTGTAAAAATGCATAAAAAATACTTAAAAAGCCAAGTGATTAGCAAGAGCAAAGTGAAATGGACATTTTTCTAAATTATCAGTGCTATTTAAAAAGTTACAACATACAGAACATAGATAAATATGTTATATTTTGATATGTTATATTTTGATGTACATATGGATTATTTTTTGTCTCCTGAGAAGACAATACATGCATAAAATAAAATGTAATCACTAAATTTTTTAAAAAGATGTATATATTTATGCTTTCAGAACTGGGGTACAAGCCAGAAGTGCAGGAGCAGTGAGAAGCTTCACCAGAAACAGAATGGAGAGCAGGACAGGCAGATCAACAAAGTACACTGCTGAGGGGAGCAGCAAGCAAGACAGGAGAGGTCTACCACGCCAAGTGGACCACCTCTGAGGCGGGGGATCGAACTCACACTGAAGCAGCTATGGTTAGCTTGCAGTGCTGCCTTCCAAACCCTTGTGCCACCAGGGAGGGCCTCACTAAAGTTTTAATAGCAACAGTATTCATGAAAGTAAAAACATACTTACGTATGTATTCAACTGTAAGTATATAGGACTTGTATCTATGCGATGAATTGTTACTCAGATTTAACATTGCTTAAATGAAATAAGGGCATGATTGCTATACAAAAAGTGAAAAATGACACAAAATTCAATGAAATTTATCACTAGACTCTGAAGAGAAACACTCACTGATTTAAAAATCTAAACACACCAAAATAGCTGGAGTGATTGTCTTTAGATGATGGGTTCTTTGGTAATTATTTTCTAAGTATATTTATATACTCCTATGCATTTTAAATGCTCATTATTTAAAATGTACAATTTTATGGTGAAAAAAGTTTGAAAATATAATTTCATGAAATGAGTCTTTTTTGCTTTGTTTTACAAAAAATCACTCTGAGACTTCCATTGCACCTTAAACAAATACATTTCAATTCGGCATCTGAGACTTTTCATTAAATTCCATGTAATAGGGAAACAAGACTTACTTAAACAAAGAATTAAATAACTAAAAGAAGGAATCTATGTGTTATAAATTTATTTTCCTAGAGACTGTTCACTACTTACCACACTTCCAAGAATACCTCTTTATCTTATTTGAGAAAGACAAATTTTGCATTATTTTTTATGCCAATTTTATGAACAGGCAGTGACACTCCCTTCTCCATCTGAACCTATGTACATAAATCCATTTTAGTTTCTAAAAGTGTAATTTGTACTGTTTAGTTAAAATTTGCAGAGTAGAGAGGATGGCAAGATGGCAGAAGAGTAAAGATGCCCAGATAACTGCATCCAGGCTCCCGGAGGAATTTAGAACTAAAAACAGACTTACATACTACACGTTTCAACCCAAATGAGAACACCCTGGTCTCACTAGAAGGAAGATAACTGAGGGAGAATTGGCAATTGGGGAGTTCAGATAAGAGAACTCCTTCGTGGGAGCTCTTGGGCACCTGGAAGTTTAGCAGGCTGCAGGAGCTGCTTTGCCCCTGAAGTTTCATGAAGGGGGATGGCTCAGCTTGATGAGTGGAGCCCAGGCTGAGAAAAGACTGCAGATCCAATCCAGAGCACTTAGGCACTAGGCAAAGCCACTGCTAGATCAGCTTGGAAATGGGCAAGATGGCAGCAGAGCAAAGATACCAAACGACTACGTCCAAGCTCACATGGGAATATATAAAAATGGACTATAGACTTACATGCTTAGAGTTTCAATCCAAATGAGAACACCCTGGACTCACTAGAAGAAAGATAACTGAGGGAGAATCGGCGATTGGGGAGTTCTGATAAGGGAACTCCTATTTGGAAGTGCCACAGACAGGATAAGCTGAACCCGGCAAATCTGATCTGGGGAGTACCCAGACTCTAGTGCCGGAGATGGAGGCCTCCTGCTCATTCGGCTCATTCCTGCGCAAGTGGGCACATACAGCCTGGGAGGTGGGGAGGAAAATCTGGTGATCTCGTGACTGGGTTAGCTGCAAGGCTTGCAACCCTTTCACCCAGCCCCACAGCATAGGCTTGGAGGCTTATTCCCGGCATTAGTCACTAAGACAGTACCAGCAAGTTCACAAAGCCCCTGAGATAAAGGTGGAGGGGAAGGAAAATGGTTAGACTGAATCAAAAACAGGCCCATTAACACTCCCCCAAGTGGTAGGGAAAGACAGCTCAGGAAGAGACTGCTCTGAGTCCTGGAGGCCTTGAGGGAAAACTGACAGATTGCACAACTGAGGGGCATGCAGAATTGGGACTCAAGGTGTTACTGAACAGCAGTGGCTGGAATAAGTGTGAGCCAGTAAGGCACTGGCTTGCAAGGCTCACAGTGCTCAGAAAATAAACAAAACCAGTGACTGTTTCAACTACAGGCCCAGCTACAACATGTCTAATGCACCCCACGCCTGATGGCTGCATCCAAGCATAGAGGGAACCCGGGACATCAGAAGGCTACAAAGGTCAACAGGCACCTTCCAGAGACAAGGACTCAATGAGTTACCACAAAAAGTTGAACACCACCCCTGATTGTCACTGGCAGAGACGACAGACATAATTCCACACAGTAGGGGCTGGAAAAACAGGAGATATTGAAACAAAACAAGATTCAGAATACTCTCTAAAACTGAAGTGTCTGGAAGTCCCTCTGTCATTCCAGAAAGAACATCCAGAAAGAATGCCGGTCAATAGCAGCAACACCGTGTCTCAACAAATAGAAAGTATTAGAAAATACATGACAGGGAAAAGAAGACAAACAAATATTCAAGCAAGCCCACAGGGGGAAAATTCACCACAAAATGCCAGTCAGCAGAAACCACCAAAGAAATAGAAGAACTGTTGAGCCTACCAGATAGAGAATTCAGAATCATCATGATAAACAAACAAGAAGAAGATGAGAATAAAAAAAAATGAAATTAGGCAAACCATCAAAGAGTTGAAGAATGCAAACAAGAAAATGAATGAAAGGAAAAAAAATTAAAAAAAAAGCAATATGAGACATGCAATCAACGAACTGAAGAAAGAAAATGAGACAGTAAAAAAAGAAATAGAAGAAATGCAGGAGGCCACTAGAGGAGATAAAGAATGCTGGGAAAAGTATTGAAAGCAGAATAGATGAAATGGAAAAATGAGTCAGCTCCCTTGAAGACACAGAAATAAAGAGAATTAAAACAGAAAAAGAAAGAGAAATAAAAAGGAAAAGGAATGAAGAAACACTTCAAGACCTATCTGACACCATTAGGAAAGGAAATATCAGAGTTATAGGTATCCCAGATGGTGAAGAGAAAGGCCAAGGAATTGAGAAAATATTCACAGAGATAATAGAAAAGAACTTCCCTAATATGAAGAAGGAGATGGAAGTAGATATCGGTGAAGCAAGAAGAACACCAAACTATCATGACAACAGGAGAAATAAAGCAAGACACATAATAGTAAAACTACCAAGAATACAAGATAAGGAAAAGATAATGAGAATGACAAGGGGGAAGAAACAAATAATGTATAAAGGGAAACTTATCAGGCTGACATCAGACTTCTTCGAAGAAACACTATGGGCAAAAAGAGAGTGGAGGGACATACTCAACAAACTCCAAAGCATTAAATGCCAACCAAGAATATTCTATCCTGCAAAGCTCTCCTTGCTCTATGAAGAAAGAATAAGGATATTTTCAGACAAACAGAAACTCTACAATTTTGCCATGACTATACCCCTACTCAAAAAATACTACAAGAAGCCCTCAAACCAAATCCAACAGAAGAATGAACAAGAACAGCTCAAAACAAGGACTACAAATACAAAAGGACCAAAATGGCAAATGTAGGTGCCAATATATCAATATTATCTCTAAATGTAAATGGCTTAAACTCATCAGTAAAAAGACAGAGTTGCAAAATGGATTAAAAAACAGAACCCAGGCCCTCCCTGGTGGCGCAGCGAGTTAAAGCACAGCACTGAGAATCTGAAGCCACTTCCGCATGAGTTCGATTCCCGCCTGCCCCGGAGGAGATCCACATGGCGAGGCAGACCTCTCCTGACCCGCCTGCTGCTCCCCTCAGCAGTGTTCTTGGTAGATCTGCCTGTTCTGCTCCCCACTCTGTCTCTGGTGAAGCCTCTCACCGCCCCTGAGCCTCTAGCTTGTACCCCAGTTCTGTATGCACAAATAGATCTTAAAAAAAAAAAAAAAACAGAACCCAACGTTATGCTGTCTGTAGGAAATACATCTAACTGCAAAATATAAAAAACAGATTGAAAATAAAAGTATGGAAAACAGTTCTACAAGCGAATGGACCAAAAAAGAAGGCAAGAACAGCTCTGCTTATATCAGATAAAATAGACTTCAAACTAAAAAAGGCTAAAGAAAAGAGACACAGGAGGCCACTACATTATGATTAAGGGAACAATAAAACACAGAAGACATAACAGTCATCAACATATATGCACCAAATGAAGGAAGACCAAAATATATCAGGAAACTACTGTCATCTATGAAAATGTGTATCAGAGAAAATGCATACATAGTAGGAAACTTCAACACACCACTGTCAACAATGGACAGATCAACAAGACAAAAAATAACTAAAGACACTAAAGCTCTGAACAAGGACCTGGACAACATGAGTCTTAGCAGACATCTATAGAATACTACATCCCAATAAACCTGAGTAAACATTTTTTTCAAACCCACATGGATCATTCTCTAGGATTGACCACATACTGGGTCACAAGATAAATATCAATAGATACACTAAGATCGAAATCATACCAACTATATTCTCCGACCACGAAGGAATCAAACTAGAAATAAACCATATGAAGAAGGCAGGAAACCCACCTACCACGTGGAGACTGAAACCCACACTACTGGAGGACCATTGGATCAATGAGGTGATCCAAGAAGAAATGAAAACATACCTGGAAAAGAATGACAACGACTACACAAAATTCCTAAATGCACGGGACACATTAAAAGCAGTTATAAGAGGAAAATGTATAGCATTACAGGCTCACATAAAGAAACAAGAAATAACTCAAATATCCCCCTTTCAATTAAAACAAAAAGAATAAAATACCTGGGAACCAACCTAACAAAAGAGGTAAAAGACCTATGCAAAGAAAATTACTAAGCACTGTTAAAAGAAATTCAAGAAGACACCATGAAATGGAAAGACATCCCCTGCTCATTGATCAGGAGAATTAAGTCATCAAAATGGCCATCCTACCAAAAACAATATACAGATTCAATGTCATTCAAAAAAAGTCTCAATGACATTCTTAAAAGAAGTAGAAAAAATATTGATGAGATTCAGATGGAACAACAAAAGACCTTGAAAACTCTCATGACTAGGAAGAGAGAGAATAGAGACATTACAATCCCAAACTTCAAGCTATACTACAAAGCCATAATAATCAAAACTGCATGATACTGGAACAAGAACAGACATACAGACCCATTGATTCAGATAGAAAACCAAGATATAAACCCATAGGTTTATGGACAGCTAATCTTTGACAAAGGAACAAAGACGATACAATGGAACAAAGAAAGTTTGCTCAGCAAATGGCACTGTGAAAACTGGGAAGCTACATGCAAAAAAATGAAATAGATCAACACCTCTCGCCATACACGAAAATAAACTCGAAGTGGATTAAAGACCTAGACATAAGAACAGAAACCATAAAATACCTAGAAGCAAAGATGGGCCAAACACTACACGACATACACTTCAGCAACATGTTTAAAGATAGAGCACCCAATATCATGATAGTGAAGGCAAAGATAAATAGATGGGACTACATCAAGTTAAAGCGCTTCTGTACAGAAAAAGAGACATTACAAAAAACAAACAGACAATCCACTAATTGGGAAAATATTTTCTCACACAAAAGTAGTGATAAAGGATTAATCAAAAAAGTATATGGAGAACTGATGAAACTCAACAAAAATAAAGTAAACAACTCCATCAAAAAATGGGCAGAAGGGCTAAAAAGACACGACTCCAAAGAGGAAATGCAGATGGCCAACAAAAATATGAAAAAATGTTCAACATCACTCATAAGGGAGATGCAAATTAAAATCACAATGAGATACCACCTCAACTCAGTGAGAATGGCACATCTTCAAACAACTAGCAACAACAAATGTTGGTGAGGATGTGGAGAAAAAGGAACTCTCCTGCACTGCTGGTGGGAATGCAAACTAGTACAACCACTATGGAAAACTGGAGATTCCTCAAATTGCTAAACATGGAGCTTCCCTAAGACCCAGCAATCCCACTCCTAGGTATCTACCCAAAAGACACAAAAACACTGATTCAAAAATATACCTGCACCCCTATGTTTATTACTGCTTTTTTCACAATTGGAAAGACATGGAAACAGCTCAAATGCCCAAAGTGGATGACTGGATTAAAAAGAGGTGGTACATATACACAATGGAATATTACTCAGCAACCAAAAAAAAATGCATGTCTTTTATAGTAACATGGATGGAACTGGCAAAGATCATGCTTAGTGAAATAAGCCAGAAAGCAAAGAAAAAAAAATACCAGATGGTTTCTCTCATAGCAGGAATATAACAGAACAGGTGAGAAAATAATGATATTTATGAACAGCTATATACCAGAGACATTTTGTGGGGGTGGGGTGGGGAATGGGATCAAAAAAAGCGATGGGGAGGGAAATACACTGGACTATGGTGATGGCACATGCGTGATTTGGTGATGCGAAGCCCAAGGGGACTGCAAATGAGATGGAAAAATGCACAAAATTATGTAAAAACAAACTATTATATATTAAAAAAATATGGTGTACATTAATAAAATGATTTTACTATTAAAAAAAATTTGCAGGGTATTATCACCAGGGCTAGCAAACGAAGCCCAGTATTGTACTCTCATGAAGGGAGAAGAGAAAATAAAAATGTGAAATAATAGAATAGTCGAAAGAATATTGCTACTTAAAAATTTCTTTTTCTTTAAATTTTTAAAATTTTTATTTATTTATGCATATCTAGCCAAAGGTACAGGGATGGTGAAAGGAATCACCAGAATAGAACTGGGAGAAAAGCAGGCAGAATGATGAAGTACACTGCTGAGGGGAGCAGCGGGTGGGTCAGGAAAGGAAAGGTCTGCAGCAACACGTGGGTCACCTCCCTGGCCGGGATCCAACTGGCGCAAAAGCCTCTGTACTGCTGCCAGCTTTTTAGCACTGTGCCTTAACTGTTAGGCCACCAAGGAGGGCTCCCTAGTTAAAAATTTCCTCTGTGATTGACACTTTTAAAATTGTTTCAAATTACTGGATACATTGAAATGTTTAAATTTTTTCCATCCTATGACAACGGAGTTAACAGAATCAAAATAAGAATGTAAATGACAGCAGACTATGAGTAAAGTTTCCTTTGAAGGCATCTGAAGGTAGGAGTCAGTATGCATTACAAAGATGAGGAATTTCCAATATCCCTTACCTCTGCTGATCTCCCTAAAGATCAAAGTTGTAATATTTTTTTTTTTTTTAGATTATCTCACTCCTGAATCAAGAGTATGTACAGAGATGGATCAATAAACTAAGTTTTCAGGCATTATATATTTGTAAACTGGAACAGACACACATATTTATGCACATATGTTAAGACAGGCTTTACACTCTTTCTAGTAAGTTTAAAGATTTTATTTAGATTGCTAAATAATGGAATGTGGTATGTTATTTTCAGCCCCAATATGTCAAATCTCTCAATTGTTACCTAATTAAAGTAATTAAGAACCCAGTATTTGCTCATTTAGAAAATAGGAAGTCAGCCTTTAATCCTCAAAGTAGTTTGCTGTGTTAATTAATTTATTCTGATATGCAGGAGCATAATAGTTATTCTTATGCTAACCTCTGATGTATTTCTACAGTATCATTATGAAAAATAAAAGACAATTTACTGTATTAACAGTGGGAAGTCTAACTTTTGACATTGATACTTCAATAGAAAAGCAGATGTCACAAAAGGCATAGGTCTGCCATCACCTGGAATATTGAGCAGCTTATAAAAATACTTCTTCTTGGAGGTCTCATCAGGTTGTGTGTTTTTTTAAGAGACACCTAACACTACCAATAATTCATCGGCAGTCTCCAGAGTTGTAGCTCTTCCATCTGGCTTGAATTTCGCTGCCTCTATTTGCACATCTTCACATGAGGAACACTCTAGGAACTAAAAACTGTTCTCTTCTTCATTATGTATGTGGCGTGCAATGCAATTTACCAACTAACAGATGTCATAGTAAGTACCCAGGATCATGTCATGATTCATTCATCTTGAGACAATCTGCTTCAGAAATGCATGGCTTTTTATAAATCGGGAGACTTTAACTTTTGAGTAATTCTATAAAGTGCTGTTTAAAACTTTAATTTTTTAAAAGTCAATTACAGACTTCAGCTGTTTGTTTTCAGTTTAGCTGCTCTTTTTAGTTCCACTAGGAATATCTATGTCACAGAAAAATTAATAAAAAGCATCAATTTTTTATCAGAGTGGTTATTGAGGTAACTGAAGATTATATTGTAATTGAGGTTTTGATGTCTAGGCATATCTAGTGAAACATTAGTCCTCTGCCCTCATAAAGCAGGCAAAAATTCCTGAAGGGTGGTATTTTACATAATATTGTCATTAAACATGGTCTATCTTTAGTAGAAGAAGCAGACGGTAATAAGTCAAATAGGGATGAAGAATTATCTGAATCTGAGGAGATACACTTGCAAATGAGTAACTGAAATTATTATTAAAGGTAGAACTATGACATCCTGATTAACAGAGTAAAAGGTTGAAAGAAATGTTTAACTATTGGGAGCAATTACTGAAGCATTTTTGTAAAAGAATGTGTTACGTAGTCTTCTATTTTTGGAGACTTATTTTTCTATGCTAGAATAAGGAACCCATAGATTTTTTGCTGCAGCTGTTTCGGTCTTGATTAATCTAAGTACTGTAACCAAAAAGGAAAAGTAGCTTAATTAAAAAATGTTAGAGTAGAATAGAATACATTTACAATAATTTCCCTTCTCTTTTTGACTAAATGCTAAAAAGAACATCATCCTTTCTTTTAAAGGTTCAAAATCAATATCTGTGCCTATGCAATTACCCTTGAGGACCAATGTTTTACAGACTAGTGCAAAAACAAAGGAATTATGGGTTAAAAACTATTGTCCTTAGTACTTAAAAAAATGAACTATTTTAAATCTTACTTCATTTATTTTTGCTTTCCCCCATCAAACACTGTCATTGCAACTTCCAACCTTCATCCTAAAAAAATTACTTTTTTCAAATAGAAAGATTTGTTCTTTATTACTGCACTGTTTTAATTCCCCCCCCTAAATGGGGTTGATTTCCTTATTACCTTGAAGTTAGTATGTGTCATTGGGATAAAGTTTAGATAGTTTATAAAATGAATTTATTCTTTTAGTATTTACACAGTTCTTGAGACGTTTGAGGAAAAGCTACAGCAGGATAGTGTCCCAGTTGGGACTTCTGTGTTTTCCTCTCCTGTGAATAAGAAATTGATTTCCTATATGCATTTGTAGAAGCCCTATGGGAGATAGTTTTCTTATGATTGGGCTGTCAATTGCTTTCTGTAAGTATCTGTAATGACAGGTTATAATAGGAGAGAATACATACTTTCAATGGGACTAGATGAATATTTAAAAGTTTGATTGTAGGTTGGTAAAGTTTTCTTTTTGATGAATTTCAGATACATCTATAATTTTCTAATAGTCACAAAAGGAAAAGCCACAGTATGAGGCAGAGAGTGCTAGAGTATTAATCATAAAGACCTATGATTCTGATGTCATTGTCTTACCTTCCTCAGCAATTAGCTCAAATATTTTTTATCATATAACTAACCTAATTGCACAGTGGTTGCTTTATATCATGACTGAGATAAATTATAATACAGGCATAATTTATTTTTAATGGGAATTTCCCATGGAAAGTTGAAATATTTATTATCTTCTTTTCTGTCCTGTATTTTATTTAATTTTAAAGGATTTCTTATTGCTCCATATGAAAAATAATAAATTTTTTTAATAATCCCCAATAATACAGAATGAGACCATGTACTGCCCACCCATTACCTCCCCAGAGTCCATATTAAAGGCAAAACAAAACATGCCAGACAATATGAAGTGAAGGAATGGACTAAACTATAGGACAATAGTTTACTGCATTGGTTATGTTTATCATTGGGATGTAAAGTCACCCTTATAGCCTACATAAAATTGACAATAATAGGTTGACTTGCAAATCCTCTAGGAATCGACAGAAGTGGAAATTTGGTTAAAACGTTTCTAAGTCTTTTTCTGGCCCTCCCTGGTGGCGCAGCGGGTTAAAGCACTGCACTGAGAATCTAAAGCCACTTCCGCATGAGTTCGATCTCCGCCTGCCCCAGAGG
>NW_004567108.1:59364851-59375161 GCF_000260355.1 Condylura cristata | reverse complement strand
CAGAGACCGAGTGGGGAGCAGGACAGACAGATCAATGAAGTACACTGCTGAGGGGAGAGTGCTTGGGTCAGGAGAGGTCTGCTGTGCCTTGCAGATCACATCCCGGGCCTGGGATTGAAATTTCAGGGAAGCGGCTGCAGCCAGTTTGCAGGACTGCATCTTAACCTATTGCGCCACCAAGGAGGGCCCTAAATCTTTTTCTTTTGGCTAAATGCACACCTATAATCTGAATATATTTGAAAAAGTGACACCATCGTTATTTTTAGAAACCTTTGAAGGAAACTCATACTTTCTAAGTTGTGGGATCAGTTTAGAGATTCTGTTTACTCTATGCAAAAATGGGCCTTATTTACAGGCACAGTTGGCTCCTTTGGAAGAAGAATTTCTATGGGTAGGTGAAATACCTAAGTAGACTCAATTGTAAAGTTGTTTTGAGTTGCCCTGGACTTCCGTGAAAAAAAAGATTAGATGTTAGCAAGATCAAGAGTACGCTTAGCTTGGCCCTCCCTGGTGGTGCAGCGGGTTAAAGCACAGCACTGAGAAGCTAAAGCCACCTCCACATGAGTTTGATTCCCACCTGCCCCGGAGGTGACCACATGGAGTGGCAGACCTCTCCTGACCCGCCCGCCCGCTGCTCCCCTCAGCAGTGTACTTGTAGATCTGCCTGTTCTGTTCCCCACTCTGTCTCTGGTGAAGCCTCTCACCGCCCCTGAGACTCTGGCCTGTGCCCCAGTTCTGTATGCACAAATAAATCTTAAAAAAAAAAAAAGAGTACGCTTAGTTATCAAATGTGGGAACTATCTTGCTCAAAATTGGTCACAAAGAATAACTGTACTTGAGGTGCTTGCTGATGGAGGAGTAACTCCACTACATTTTATCAAAAAAAAAAAAAAAATTGACCAAGGAGAAACACAACACATGAGGTTGTTTGTTGATCTTCCTATCTGATCTCTGGCTTCAGATTCGAATTCCTTCAGAGGACAGATAAATTATGTAAATCTGTGAAGCAGGGAAGGCAAAGAATGATTGGAATTTGTGTTTGTATTTCTAATGAAAATTAGAGGAAATATACACATTGGTTTACGTAGAAATGCACGTGGCAGACATACCCACAACTTTCTGCTCTACCAATTGACCTCACTAAGTGACGTCTCACTTCTTGCACTACTAGTTATTTGCAAAGAAAAAAGTAAATCCTCAAATTCTCTGTGCTTTCATTTTCTCAGGTAGAAAATGGGAGATATAATAGTCCCTGCTTCATGGAATTGCTGTGAGGAACAAATAAGTTGGTATATATTAAGTGTTTTGAACAGTATTGACACATATAATTAGCTATGAAGCAGTTTTTACATAGTGATTATTGTTTACATTAAGTATTAAATAAGAATTATTTATGTTACTTGCCTGACCTCTGAAGCAATGGAAAGTTGAGACCAGAGACCCTCTGATATGATGGGAAGATGGACAAATAAGCTTTATACATTTTGTTTCTCCCTATACTCCTTTTAGACTTGATATTATAACTTGGTGGAGGCTACAGGTTCTCAATCAGCAAGTTCCTGAAATGCAGTAATATTTTGTGACTAAAATATTGTCAGCCCTATTTGCTTTGCCCCTCTCTCTTTTTTCCCACCCAGCTGTCTTTATACAGATACAGCACACATACAAACATACACTAACAAGCAAACTCATTAATAAAAAATAATTAAAATGGACTTGGAGGATAACAAAGAAGCTCCAAAGACTGAATAATTTATACTCATCCCAAGATCGTTCAACTCCCTTTATTCTTTTCTGCTTTTTCTGTGTCCTAGGTGACTTACCTCTACAAATGACATAAACTTGCTCATGAACTCTTTTGCTTCCAGTATGATTTATCTAAAGGAACTCACCCACTGGAGATTGGAAAGAGTGAGGAGAATGAGGTCAAGTTATTTCCCTGCTTCTCACCGTTAGAATATTTTTGGCTGACTTTTTCCTTTGCTGAAAACCTTAATTCCTTTGATGGCTCTCTGAACTCAGCTGCACCTTTCTTTCTCACCAAAGTTAGCAGGTGACAATTCCTCCTCTTGCTCGCCTAAATATGTTAGTCATCCCTTGTGGGCAGACTTGTAAATTTGTCAGTAAATTTCCTCAGTAAGCTTGCTTGGTTGTGCTCTTTCTTGCCTGGACCCTATATGTTATAGACACATTTAAAATCATTGAATATTTTCTTTCTTTTCTCCCTAAATACTGTGCAAATGATAGAAGACATAGTGGTAATAGACAAAGCTTGGATAAACAATGAGGGCAATAGCAGTAGAAAACACAGTAAGTTCCACATTGACAGTGAAAATCAGGTGACCTGAGGATCATACTGTCCTGTACAAGTGGCTGTCAAAACAATTTACTTTCACTCCTCCCCCTCACTGAACAAAAGTCTAAACTATCCTATACTCAGAGACAGAGAGAAGATGTTAGTGTAACATTGGTTAGTGGGATTGGTCTGGTTATTGATGGGATAAACTGTTTGAATCAGTCCTTTCCTTGGGAGGGTTTACTTGAGTAAAAGTTGTGAGTACCTTTTGCTGAAGAGTGTTTTTTTTTTTTAAACTTTTTTTTAAAGATTTATTTATTTGTGCATACAGAACTGGGGTACAGGACAAAGGTGCAGGGGCAGTGAGAGGGGTCACCAGAGACAGTGGGGGGCAGAACAGGCCTACTGATGAAGTACACTGCTGAGGGTAGAAGCTGGCGGTCAGGAGAGGTCTGCCACGCCATGTGGGTCACCTCCAGAGCAAGCAGGGATCGAACTCATGCAGAAGTGGCTTTAGGTTCTTACTGCTGTGCTTTAACCTGCTGCGCCACCAAGGAGGGCTCTGAAGAGTGTATTTTACACCTATAAGACAGGGATAAAGCAGAGTAGAGAACAAGGATCATTACCTTGAATAGGGCCCTCCCTGGTGGCACAGGGGGTTAAAGCACAGCACTGAGAAGCTAAAGCCACTTGCCCATGAGTTCCATTCCTGCCTGCCCCGGAGGTGACCACATGGTGTGGCAGACCTCTCCTGACCACCCGCTGCTCCCCTCAGCAGTGTACTTCATTGATCTGCCTGTTCTGCTCCCCACTCTGTCTCTGGTGAAGCCTCTCACCAACCCTGAGCCTCTGGTCTGGCCTGTACCCCAGTTCTGTATGCACAAATAAATAAATCTTTAAAAAAAAAAAAAGAGAGGGAGAGAGAATAAAGGGCCTCCCCTAGTGGTGCAACCATTAGGATGAGGAGCTGGCCGCAACCTATTCAGTGCGAATTGGATTCCCCTATGGGGAGGTGATACAGGTGACGCGGCTGACCTTTCCTGACACACTTGCGCTCCCATCAGTAGTGTACTTCGTCATTCTGTCTATCTGCCTTTTTTGCTCCCCACTCTGTCTCTGGTGAAACCTCTCACCGCCCTTTCATTACTGGCTTATACCCCAGCTCTCTATGCAGACATTAAAAAAAAAAAAAAAAAAAAAAGAATAAAGCAACATCTGCCTAGAATGACTGATGACGTTGTGCCTATAGCCTGAGTTATAAAATAGGCAGTCTGAAAATACTCACATAACATAAAATTATAGCTTATAGCTTGCTCCTAGTTACAAAGAAACCTAAATTCACATAGTTATTAAAGTATGAGATAAATAATTAATTTTGAAAATGCTTTATTTGGATCAATATAAAATTAGCAGGCAATGTGATTTATTTGAACTCTAAAACAGGATTTTGCTCAACTGTTATATGAGCATTTATGCATGTGTGAAGAAAAAATACTGGGAAAATGATTTTCTAGACTCACTAAAAACACTATCAGAAATCAAGAATAGATTTAGTAATATGAATGCGTGTGCTGAAAGCAAAGCTAAGAAAGAAGTGTGTGTGCACGTGTGTGCATTAGTCCAATTTAATACAGACTAGAGCCGTTCAAAGGCAGAAAAGTATTGGAATGTGTCTACGTGGTAAGTTTTGGGTCTTCATTGTTAGCTACCTCCTTTTTATTGTGCTTTTCTCTGGAAAGAATGTATACAATGTAAATGATCAATTTCATAGTTGTCTTTATTGTAAGGTGATAAATTGAGGAAAAGTTAACAGTGCCCCTTTTATTTTCTTACATTGTGAATGTTAAAGATATTTAATGGAAGTAAGAATGGTTTTCTTTCCTTCAATAATACTAACAACTTAGAACCACACCAACACACTCAAAAAACACCTTCAGATCTTTGGTCATTTTAAAATAACTAAGATACTGCTTATTTCTGTGGTTTGATAATCAATTTGCTGTAAGTAATGGAAACATCTGAACATTTAAGCTCATTTAAAACATGGTTTGAAGTGACAGAATTTTATTGTGAATTATGTTTAAGACCAAATTAACATTATGTCTCCCTAACTTCTTCCTTAACCAAACAATGCAAAACAAACACCAAACGATGGACATTAACAAGGAAAAGAAAGAAGCATCAAAAGTAGTTAATAAAGAAGCATCGAAAGTAGCTTGGAGACATATTACTCATGCATCTGAATCATGTGGTCCATACCACCCACTTACCTGCTTTTCAGAAATTAAGCAATGTATACATTCAGGAGAAGCTTCTACAATAATATGCTTGGGGCTTGTTTATCTCATTGGGCAATAGAAACTTAGTTCTTGTCTTCAACCCCAATAAGTGACTCTCAAGGCAATAAGATTAATAGCTAGTGTTTTTTTTTTTTCTTTACAGAAAAGCAAGCATATTATTTTCTATACTTGGTGCGGTTATTCCACTAGGTCCTAAAAGAGACTTTAGTATCAGGATTCCTGTATTTATCTCTGGAATATATAACTCATATTTAACTTTTAAAGACATTTTAAGATGGCTTCCTTGGCACATATAGCAGGTGAAGTTTGAGTTTATTAGGTTCCAAATATATATTGTTGCTTTGAAGCCAAACATTGAAATTTAAACATTTTAGAGCATGAAATTAATTACCTTCTGGGTTAAATGAAAATGACTTCAGAATAATGTGATTATTTGATTTTATTCAACTTAATTCCCTTTAAAAATATTTCCACTAAATTTTAAAAAAGAACATTTTTGTGACAAAATATATATGATATAAAAATAACCATCTTTCTATGTACAGTTCATTGGTGCACTACTATGCAGGCATCATCACCCCCCATTCCCAGACAATTTCATTTTATCAAATTGAAGTTACATGGATTTTTTTTTAAACTTCCCCACTCCTTCCAGGTTTTAGAAACTACCATTCTACTTTCTGTTTCTCTGAATTAGACTGCTTTAGTTATTTACATAAATATTTTCATACAGTATGTGCCCATTTGTGTCTGGTTTTTTTCCCTTAGAATAATGTGTTCAAAGTTCATTTGTATTGTAGCATATGTTAGAATTTCATTGCTTTTTAAAACTGAATCATATATATATATATTATTATCTAATCATTCATTAATAACTACTTGAGTTGCTTATATTTTTTGATTACTATGAGTAATTCTGCTCTATTGGTGAAGTATCAGTTTGAGTTCCTGTTTTCAGGAATCTATTTTCGGGTATACACTTAGAAGAGGAATTGCTGGATCCTGTGTTTAATTTTCTGAAGAACCACCATAATGTTTTCCACAGAGGTTGCAGTAATTTATAATGCACCAGCAAAGCAGAAAATTTCCAAATTTTCCACTTCTTGCTATTTTTTTTTTTTTGTAATAGCCATTTAACTGAATGTGAACAGGTATTTCACTATGGATTTTGAGCTTTACTGTCTAGTGATTGGCGGTGCTGACCATCAGAAAGGAAAATAATTTGAGGTTTGATTTAATTCAAATTGATATTAGAATCAGAAAGTTGAAATTTATTTTAAAAATCTCATGGGTTTACCTAATATTATGTTTTTAAATGAAAACCTAAAAATCCCTGCATATTAAATTTTAAATTTAATTAAATTCACTTTACAGGTAAGAAAACATCAAATATTCTTTTGGCCAAACCAATGAAAAAAAAAAATTTCTGCACCTTGTAAATTACTACTTCGCTCTTTCACTTCTAGTTTATGTGACTAGTTAATTCTTACCAGGTAAAAATTATTCTAAAATACAAAGAAAAGTGTGACTACCTAAAGAAACAAACTAGCTGTCAAACAAACAAAGTACAATATTGACTAACACAATAGTAGGAATGAGAAGAAATGCCAAAGAAATAAGTGAAAAATTTTAATTTTTTATAAATTCTTAAGACACAATAGCAATTTAGAAAGATAGTGAGATGAGTTGGTATACTCATTTGAGAATTTTTTTTTTAATCTTGTAGATAAATAATAGGGAAAATTGTTGGAAGAACATGGAGAGGGATGTTTAAAGTGAAGAATATGGTCTTTTTGGAAAACAGATGGCTTGTAAAAATCAAGCTTTATGAACAAAGGTTTGCTGGAATTTTGTTGGTTGGATTCAAGAAGTTATTTTTTTCCCCTCCTCTGAGTATTTCCATTTGATCAGAGAGAGCTTTGTGGTGATATTTCTGAAGCTGGTAATTCTGATGTTGCCAGCCAAAGAGTTTCAATAGTTTACTCTGAAAAGTAGTTTCATACTTCCTTTTCCAAGACAGTAAATTACCCAAACAAAAGTAACATGTGTAGTTTGCTGGAGGCCATATAAAAAAAGAGAGAAATGTGTTTGCACAGCAACAAAAGACTGTGGCTTTATTGGCAACACCATCAAAGCTAATCCATTTGCTTGCCAAGGCAGTGTGAATCCATTGCAAGATGTGTCAAATCTCTTACAGAAATAATTTTCCTGGAGCACCCACTTGTGGACTGTGCTTCTTTCTTCAAGCCCCCCGGTTGAGAGGGAACACTTAGGATGAGAATACAGAGCTGTTTTCTTTCATTCAGAAGCTACATCTGTAAGTAACAACTTTGATTCCACCTGTTAGCAATTTTATGAACAAATTAGTGAAAAGATTCACCCTCGAAACTTCTATTTGATTAACAAATTGAACCATATTCTGCATGGCTGCAAAGTCAGAGAGAAACTTTCCCATGGTTACAGTTTTGACTTTGGCTTTAGTCATTTGTTTTATGTTTTCATACTAATGGTGATAAAGTTAAGGATATAAGATCACTGTTCCTGGGAAACAGTTTCAATCACACATTTGAGATGATGATTTAGTATAGGCACTATTTAAAAATACAGGCTTTGTGGTTTAGTCCAGGTTACTGTTTTAAATTAATGTAAAACAAATCCAAGTTATATACTCTGCAACATAGTTTTATTATAATTGTTAATATTATTAACTTGTATGACTATTAGCTTCTTTTGGAAAATGCTGCATTTATAGAAAGTGATTTATTAAGCTACAGATATTTTTTAAAAGTTGATAGATACATCATTTAGAAATTTTTTGAAACTAGATATTTTAAATGATTAGACTTTAATAACTACTCTGCTAACTAGATAACAACTAATTTATTAATAATAATAATAACTTACTTCATATCTACTGAAAATAATGCAATGTCTGCTTTATGCTTAGGGGTAAATGACAATTTACTCTCCTTCAAAGACAGATATGATTTATAATAATATATATTATATATAATGATAATATAATTATTCATTATAATGATATATGACATGTTCTATAAAAGTTGAGGCAGTCACAGAGCCCATAGGAGTGCTTAAAAGTGGAGAAGTGAAGAATTCCAAGGGAAATGAGAGAGGGAGGCAGATTAATTTGAAATAATTTTACTACATAGAAAATACAAGGATTAGAAACATTACCGCATTTCCCAATGATTTAGTTCTAATATTATATGATGAAATAATAATAATCTAAGCTTATTTACTACTTTGAAAACTGACAAAGATTATGAGAATATAGCTCCCTGAATATTTTGACCTGTTTTTATTGTCAAACTTAATCAGTGTCTAGTAAGGCAATTCTACAATTCTGGGGTTGTAGATCAGTGAGTATGTTGGCCAAAAGAGACTTAGTTGGAAGGAGCAGTAAATCACTTTCTCTTGGGTGAGGCAATAGCCTTGAGACTAGAGTCAGAAAACCTTGTGTCAAGAATCAGTATTTAGTAGGTTCTGGCTAATGGCTGACTCTTAACATCTAGAAGAAATATGTGTTAGTAGACCCAGAGGAGTTGACCTGGTCTTGTTGGTCGATGAGGATCTAAGGAGTAGCTGAGTACTTAGGCTTGCCTCAGAATATTCTTGAGGCAGGGGATATGTGCGGAGATTGGATATGAGGGAGACTTCATTCTAACACCTAAAAGAGGGAATGACAACATATCCGCTGTTACCCTTCTTGCTCACAGTGGAAGAGATTTTTTCCTCCCATTTCTCTGGGGTCCACTTGAGGACTTAGGATTCTATAATAGTCAGATTTGAGTCACAGTGTGTTACAAAAGGCTTCCCCCTTGAGTCACAGAGATGATAGGCAAAACCAGTACTTGGTGGAAAATGTATAACAAAAATGAGAATACTTTTAAAGACATATATAGACTACAAAAATACTTTTTGAAAATAAAAGTCCTCATTTTCAAACTAAAATAAAAGTTAATAGATGAATTGAATATATGTTTCACCACTGCTGAAATCTGCATTAATTGTTTAGATGATAAATGGAAGAAATGTTTTAAAGCACAGAACAGAATGATAAAGAAATTAAAATAACAAAAAATGACAAAAAATTTGGAGGAGAGTGTTAAATATTTAACACTATAATATTAGAAATTCAAGTAGGATTCATACAACAGATGGATAGGCAATAATAAATAAATAACATAAAATATTCCCTAAGGCAAAGGAAGGACAGGTGAGATTGCATATTGAAAGTGCACATTTGGTTCCGGACATATGTAAAAAGAAAAAAACATATACATACAAATCTGATAAAATTTCAAAATCCAACAATTAAAAAAAGCAATTTCTAAGTTTCCCCCCAAAAGAACATGTTATCTGAAAAAAAAAAGAAGCTAAACATAACATACTTCTCATATGCATCACTAAAAACTAGAAAAATGCCTGAAATACTGAGAGCAAAGCACTATAACCCTAAAATCTTAAAACTGGCCAAAATAGCACTTTTTAGAATGAGAGACCATTATTTATATTTATGCAAGAATTAATGCATGTTATAAGTTTTAGCTTCTTGTGTTTTGGTGTGTTCTTATGTAGATAAAAAAATGCCTGGACAAGGAAGTTAATCCATATTTCCATTTGAAATGTGCTTGTATCAAAATGTACCTTAACATATGTAACAAAAAGGGATATAAGACGAAGTATTGAAAGGTAACTTCCTAATAAGCTGAAGGAAAATATTGGGATTAATTTGATTAAGAGAAAATAAGAAATAGCCTAAATAAATAACTAAATTAAAATAATAAAATCAAGTGTATTCCTTATTTTAGAAATGTTAACAGGTTAAATGCTCTAGTTAGGATCTATGATTCTACTATCAGGCTGAAATGCAAACCTCTTGAAAAAGAACAGTGGAAATAAAAAAGGTAGGTTTAAAAATCATGCAAAAGAGAATGTAAAAGTGGTAGTATTACAAGACAAGGTAGAATTTATTGGACTGAAATTTAAATAGAAAAATAATGACTATAATGCAAAAAAAAAAAAAGAAAAAGAAACGAAATGCCAGTCAAGAAAACTATATCTGCAAGCCTCTACTTCAGATATGAGGAGAAATAAAGGCCTTGTCAGACAAACAGAAGTGTAAAGATCTCTTGTACTAGAAGTGTTGGAAACCTTTTTCTCTTATCTAAATTAGAGAGAAGAAAATGCACAAAGTGAACAAGAAAACTATACGCAAAATGGCAGTAGCAAATGTTGTTGGTCTTCCTAATGTAAATGGACTGAACATACCATCAAAAGTCACAATGTAATTTGTTAGATCGGAAGACAAAATTCAACTTTCTGCTCTTACTGGTGACATGTCTGAGGTTCGAAAATATATATGGGCTCAATGTAAATGGTTGGAACATAGTCCTAAAGGCACATATTACTCTTAAAAACTCAGAGAATGCCATAATTATATTAGATGAAATAAACTTCTAGCTAGAAAAAGTAACCAGATACAGGGGTGAACACTATGAAATGAATACATCAAAAACATAATACTCATAAATATATGCATATAATAAACAAAAGACAATCAAAAATCTATAAGGCATCTTCAAATATAAAAGGAGACATGGGGGCCCTCCCTGGTGGCGTAGCAAGTTAAAGCACTACACTAAGAAGCTTAAGCCAATTCCGCATGAGTTGGATTCCCGCCTGCCCCGGAG
>NW_004567108.1:59362377-59364751 GCF_000260355.1 Condylura cristata | reverse complement strand
CGCATCTCTGTCCTCTACCCCAGTTCTGTATGAATAAATAAATAAATCTAAAAAAAAAAAGAGACATGGGCCACAGCCACAATTCAGTTATGGTTACTGACATCAAAAACTGATTTAAATCAATGTACAGATAATCCAACAGAAAAATTAGTTAAGCAATAATCTTAAATGAAAAGTTAGACACGGGATTAGTATGTATTTATAGGGTGCTTTACAGCAAAAAAGCTGAATGAACTTCCCTTCCATGTGTACATAGAAAACAAACTGTTTTTAGTGACAAAGTAGTGTCAATATATTCATAAAGATTGAAACTATAGCAAGTAATGATCATTAACTAGAAAGTACCTACAAAAACAAAGCAGAATAAACCTCTCATACATGGAAATGGAAAGCACAATACTACTGAATGACTATTGGTTTAATGAGGAAATCAAAGGCAAACTTAAAAAATAACTAGAATCATATGAAAATTAGCCAAAAGTTCCTCAAACCATTATATTCCTGCTTGTGGATGCCACCCAACAGCATCACTAAAGTCTCCTTTTCCACTACAATCATGTCTAAGTCAGTCTACCCCAAGGAACCAGAACAGCTGCAGAAGCCCGACTTTGGAAGTTTAAGTTTTAAAACAACAGATCAGAGTCTGAGAAGCCATTTTGAGCAATGCAGAATGCTCAGTTTGTGTGTTGATGGGAGATCCAGATGCCAATTCATCCAGAGGCTTTGGGGTTGCCACAGTGGAGAAGGTAGATGCAATCATGAATGCAAGAGCACACAAAGTAATGGAAGAATTGTAGAACAATGGAGTACCATGCCGGAGTCTTCTTGGTGGCACAAGTGTTAAAGCCTCAGCACTACTAAGCTATTGCCAACCACTGCAGCACCAGTTTGGTATCAGGCCACTCAGGGAGCTGACCCATATGGCACAGCAGACCTCTCCTGTTGAACCCTCTGCTCTCCTCAGTTGTGTGTTTCAGTCATTCTACTTGTTCTACTTCCCAGTCTCTCTGGTGAGTCCTCTCACCCCTTGTACCTATGGCTTAGACCACAGTTCTTGTAGGCATAAGTATACACACACACACACACACACACACACATATGTATATATATACAAACCCAGTGGCAACCCAATGGTGAAATTTTTTTTTTTCTTGGTGATATTAAAGAAGACAATGAAGAAGTATAGTAAAATTGAAGTGATTAAAATTCTTACTGATTGAGGCAGTGGCAGCAAGAGAAGCTTTGCATTTGTTGCTTCCACCAACCATGATTCTGTATACAAGGTTGTCAGTTAGAAATACCACACTATGAATGGCCACAAATGTGAAGTATGGAAAGCTCTGTCTAAGCAAAAGATTTTCAGTGTGTCATCCAGCCAAAGTGGTCAAAGTGGTTCTGGAAACTTTGTTGATTGTCTTGGAGGTGGTTTTGGGGGATAACAACTTTGGTCTTGGAGGAAACTTCAGTGGTCAGGGTGGCTTTGGTGACAACTGTCTTGGTGGTAGTAGACATGGTAGCAGTGGGGAAGACTAGGATGGATTTGGTAATTCTAGAAGCAACTTTGAAGGTCATGGAAGCTATGATGATTTTGGCAATTACAATTTTTAAACTTTGCACCCGTGAAAGAAGAAAACTTTGGAGGCAAAAGCTCTGGTTCCTATGGTGGTAGAGGTCATTATTTCTTCAAACCATGGGAACAAGGTGGCCATAGAAGTTTCAGCAGCAGCAGTAGCATCGGAGTATCTGTGGCACTGGCAGAAGGTTTTAATTAACTGCCAGGAAGCAAAATTTAGCAGGAGAGCCAGAGAAGTGACAGGGAAACTAAAGTTTACAACAGATTTGTGAACTCAGCCAAGCACAGGGGTGGCAGGGCTCACTGCTAAAAGAAATGTCTTAGATAATTCTAATGTGTAGGTGCAAAAAAAAAAAAAAATCAAGGATTGTATTTTGACTAGCTATATAACAGGCTAGTTTAGTTTTTGTTCTATGGAAAGTGTAAAGAATTCCAAGAATTGTTTTCATGTAGATTTCTTTTTGCACACATGCTTTGGATTGTTAGATGTAATAGTCTGATCACGATGCTGAATAAATATGTGTGTGTGTGTTTTAATGTGCTGTGTGAAGTTGGTCTACTCTGAAGCCACCTTGGTAAACTATACTGACAGTGTGATATTAGAATTCCTTCAGAGTGGTGCCAAGTTCCATTTGAAATATATTTATAACCTGATTGGGCAAGGAGCCATTGTTTTCAGAAATCTTAGTGCAGTTGAACTAAGAGTTACTGTTGTGAGTTGAAGCTGACCATTAAAAGAGTCAGCCAGGCCCTCTCTGGTGGCACAGCAGGTTAAAGCACTGCACTAAGAAGCTTAAGCCA